>NC_045542.1:93377489-93412489 GCF_009769535.1 Thamnophis elegans
TATTGACTGGAGCTAATGGTTGATACGGGTTGCTGCCAGCGTCTGAGTATCAACCAAAGATATTGTTGTTGTTGTTGTTAATTTACTAAATAGCTCAAGTTGGTGAATATATAGTGCTCCTTCCTCCTCCTATTTTTCCCACAACAGCATCCCTGTGTGGTGGGTTGGGCTGACAAAGTGAGACTGGCCCAAGGTCACTCAACCAGCTTTATCACTCCTTTTGATAAAAAACATGCTGTCTCTGATGCTGGAATAATATGAAGGCATCATAATTAGAAGCAGTGCTTGATATCATTATATCATTAAAGAGGTTAATCCCTTCTGAAAATTGCTCAAGATGTCCTGTGTAGTGAGGAGATATGGCTTTATTTTGCTAGAATTGATGGCAGCTAATGAGATAGCTGTTGTATTATGAATTGTAGTCACTTCACTTGTATAAATCAAATCAATTAAATAATATCTCTGTTATGCTGATGTTCTAACCAGGGTCATTATCCAGAGACACCTTGGCAAATTGGGTGGCCACATACATTGAATATAACACAAATATAAATGAATCAACTTATGCTGAAGGTTGCGTAAAGAAAAGATTATATCCAGCCATTGTGAATAGGTGCCACTGGCTGATGCAGATCCTCCAATCTTTGTGGGCAGCTGGTTCTTGACTCAGGTGCAGAGCTTCGCACTTAAATGTACGGAGCTGCTCCACATAAATATGCAGTTTGCTTTTGGAGGACACAGCAATCATGAAAAATAGTCAGAAGAAATGACTGAGGATGAAATATATACCCAGCTGAAGCTTGATATGGCTCACCCTGGCCTGGATATACTATTTTTCCCTGTGACTGAACTACAAATTCTAATATCTACCCGCTATGTCTGAATAAAAACACTATCCATCAGGCAGAGGATGGCATTCTGCATTTATATCTATCCTCCTCTTGTCAGCTTTTATTCCCTGGGCCATTGATTTCTCTCTACGAAGTTACTTACATCTCTAAGAGAAGGCTTCCTTCCATTGATGTCAAATCACTCAATCGACATGATAAAGCAGGTCTCCTAGGCATTAGGATATTGATGAGTGAGATGTCTCCCAAGGTCCCTGCCTTGCATAAAACATTGAAAATGTTTTTTTAAAGAAACAAATAGATAAATAGAAATGTGACAAAACAAAGTTTTCTTTTGATATTTCCAAATGTCTTTGGAATCTGAATAAATTCCATGTATGTTATTTTAGAAGAATAGAAGATGTTGGCAGTCCAGTGCTTAGGACTGGACTCACCTGTCTAGAATGGAGTCACCTGTCTAGAAAAAAATGCCAAAAATAACTAGGAATATAAGAGGTATCGCAGATGGAAAACAGTCTTTCTTGTTTACTAATTAAGAAGCATTTTTAATATTGCTACTGCCATGGATCAACAATGACACCATGACAACCTTTCAAAATTCTGTGTGTATCCACAAGGGTAAAGTAGCTATCTGGGAAGTCACTAAGGCAGGATGGTCAAACTTGTGGCATCACGCACTGGCCATGCCCACCCCCAGTTTAGCAAAAGGGGGGAAGTCACGATACATCACAGGATGACAACATGTTGCCATGAGTTTGACTCCCCTGCACTAAAGTATTCTTAAATCCATTCCCTGTTAATGTTTTCATCAGAAATAAAATTCCTTGGTTTTCATCTGGTATATGAACACACTGTTGGGTTGAATTTCGACTCAAAGCATCATTCAACCCTTATTTTATCTGGATCTGTTATTTATTAATAAGGTTTTATAATCTTTGCCCTGGGATAGGGGTAGAAAAATATTTTTGCTAGTTGGGTGTTGCGTTGTTGTTGTTTAAAAGATACCAGTAGACACAGAATTCGGGGGCTTTTGGATTTTAATTTTTACTCATCAATATTCACTCTTCCATGCACATGCAAAATTCTCTTTTTGCAGATGACATACTGTATAACAATAAGCATTCCACACATTCCTGTGAACTTAACTTCAAGTCTTGTCTTTCAATAGGTTAGATAATATTGCAGGAATATAGCTATTTAAATCCTGCAAGGCAGCTATCTGGTCTTTATGAGCTCCCTCTTGTGTTAATTTGTGGAACTCTGCTTATTTTTCTCACTATTGTTTTACTATAGCCTCTCCATCATATCTTCCCCATCAATGATGCTTATTTATGTTTTTATTTAATTAAGAACATAGTTATTAATATGTTTTTCAGCTGCACATAACATGAAATATTTGATGTACCTGAAGTAACAAAGTACAGTATAGAATATAAATAAGATCATTTATTATAATTCAAAACCCAGAATTAAAGGCAGTTGTTAGAACATAATGACATTGTGTACAAACTTTTCTTTACCTCTTTTCACAATCAAGAAATCTTTAAATCTATCCTCAGGTCTAGTATATTTAATCAAATGATCTCTTGCCCCACCCCCTTTGCCTTCCCCAGCCATCTATTGAAGCTAAAGACTTTCTTAATTCAATCTTAACTTCCAGCAATTTCAGAAATCCCTTTGTAATTTTCTTGACAGAAACGTGAAATGGAATTGGTTTGTCATTGTCTTTTTTCAGCATTTTCTTTTATTCCCTAGTCTCATTGCCACCTTGAGTTTCTGACCTGAGTTTCTCATCTGAGAACTAACCAGGTTTGATTCAATTTATCTTTTTCTTGGTCAACTAGAAGATACCATCTCTTAGAGCAACCAAAACTTCTGGAGGGGAACGGAACAACCTTGCTTAAAAAAAACTTTTAAAAGGGACATTTATTTGAAATGTCTTTATTTGAGAGAGTTTGGGACTGAAAGATGTTCAAGAAGGGTAATATTATAAACTGTTGGGAGCTTTATGGTAGTGAAACATATTTTTGAAAAAATACTGGATAGTGCATTTTTAATGGATAGTGGGTACTCGCCCTGGAAGAGGATCAATCTTGCATTCTGTGGGGGGCAAAAAGCCACAGGGAGAGTACAGCAGGAGAGGATAAGAATTTCTTTGGATTTATGAAGCAAGCCAACATGACTATTTGGAGATTACCCACCCACAGAATTGCAAGTCCTAAGTATTCAAACTACTGAAAAACAGCTATTTAACCTAGCAGTATGTCTATTAGGCATTTGATTCCAGCCTCTGAAGATTTCAAGCTGTCACATCTGAGGCATCTTTCTCTTTCATGAACAAAACCATCTTTTCTTCTTTATAAGTCCTTTCTCAAATATTGAACACAATGCTTAACACGATGCTCCACAAATCAGAGGTTTGAGAAGAGGTGGATGTTTTCTTCATCTTTTGACTGCTGTTCTAATGAATGCAAATGATTTCCAGAAAGATCTTTCATTTGAGTACATTTGTATATATTTATTTGAGTGCACCACCTACAATTATGACTTTTAGAGACAGTTTTCAGCCACCTGTAAGTGGAGAAATAGCAAAACTATCCCCTTTTTTCCTAAATTATAACTGAATAATTAAACCTTTCATAATTTATGGCTTTGCCTAAATTCATCCAAATAAGAGTTTTGTCAAATTGGATGGATTAAGATTCTGGTTTTTTAATCTCGGTTATGACTACAGTTAAGTCTTTTCTGATTGATAAATCTTTCTTACTATGCAATATGCTAGAGTGTTTTGCTAGTCCTGGTTTTAAAAGGTAGTTAAACAACTTCATGAAGGGTTACAATACTAATAGTTGCTAATCAAAAATGTGATTTGCTACTTTTGGTTCCCAGAGACTGTGTTCCTCTGAAAACCAATTGCTGGGGTTATGAAGTAAAATATGTTATTCTCTTCATATCCATTTGGATTCTTCTTGGCATCCAATGGGAAAGAAGATGCAGGACTCAACTTTTGATCTAATTTCAAATAACTTTCTTAAATATTAAGTTAATTGTAATGCATTAAAATTGGCTAAAAACAGGGTATGACTATCATACCAAAAATTACATGGAGAAAAAGAATGAGATGTGAATAAGGAAAGAGATAAATCTCTGTTGGGGAAAAATGGTTTTGCGATTGATTGTGTAGTATCAAGTTGTTTTTGACTCCTAGTGACCACACCAATAGATTTTTACCCATGACCATCTATCTTAGTTCTTCCAATAGTGTAGTCATTGCCAATGTAACTGGGTCCATCCACCTTGCTGGTGGTCATCCTCTTCCTTCTTCTGTCCTTCCATTTTTGTCAGCATTATAGTCTTCTTCAGACAGCAAAGTCTTCAATAATATATCTGGATAATTTGAGCTTGGTCATTTGTTCTTCAAGTGAAAACTCTGGATGGATTTCTTCAATGATCCATTGGTCTGTTTTCTTCAGTTATTGTCCAATACCAAAGTTCAGAAGCATTGAAAAGAAGATTAATCTAATTACCCTATTTTCCAGAGTATAAGATGCACCGAAGTATAAGACACACCAAGATTTTGAAGAGGCAAATTTTTTAAAAAAATTTTTTTTGCACTCTGCAGACCTCCCAAAAATGGCCCGTTTTTCGTGAAAATGAGCCCCTTTTTGTTTTTGTCCTGGGGGCTGGGGGGCCAAAAACAAGCAAAAATGGCCCAAAACCTTCCTCTCTAGAAACCTGGAGGACAAGAAATCACAGTTTCCTCTTTCCCTTTCTCCTGCACCAAAATGTAGAGGGCTCAGGAAAGAATATTCAGCTCCTCCAGGGAGGAGGTATCAGTGGTACTGATTAAATCTTGTAAAGGAGGTTGGCATTTCTGAGAATCAAAGTTGACATATAAAATGTGAGTTGTGGATCTGTAAATGAGAAGTGGAGTAGCAAAGCTTCCAAATTATAAACAGGATAATGTAAAGAGAAAATACTTTGGCCACCTAATGAGAAGGAAGGACTAACTGGAGAAGAGCCTAATGCTGGGAAAGAGTGAGGGCAAAAGAAGAAGGGGACAACAGAGAATGAGGTGGCTGGATGGAATCACCAAAGCCGTAGGCATGAGCTTAAATGGACTCCAGAGAATGGTAGAGGACAGGAAGGCCTCAAAGAATGTTGTCCATGGGGTCACGATGGGTCAGACACAACTTTGCAACTAACAACAACAATGTAAAGAAGGGCTATATTTTCAAAACTTTTCCAGAATACAACAGTCTGCCATCAGTGTTTTCCACCCTATTGGTATAATGTGACTCCAGAATATATCAGGATCTGAAGACTTAGTACAGAATCAGTCTGAGTGCAAATGGTGTAGAAACAAGTGTTGATGCTGAGCACTGTATATGTGCACCCCACCATTCATTCCCAGTTACCTCATTATCTGAGCACCTAAAGGAAAGCTGTGTTATTTCCCAATAATGCAGACTTAGAATATCTAGTACAGCACAATTGCTTGCTTGCAAAGTTGTTGCTGCTGCTGCTGTGTGTGTGTGTGTGTGTGTTTGTGTGTGGTATTTTGTAATTGATTGAGAGTGGGAAACTAGCAAGACATCCTAATGCAAAATTATCAGAAAATCTAGCCTGTCTATCTCTTTGTGTGAGAGGGAATGAGCATGATTTTTCTGCAGCCTACAGTGGGATTCTGCCTGATCCTAGCTGTATGGCTTCAATAACCAAAAACTCTGATAAGCACAAGAGGGAGAAAGAGAAAGAGAGGGGAATGAGAGTGGAAAGAAATAGTTCTCTTTCCAATCCGTATTGTGATGCAGTTCTCAGATCTTCTGTCTATAGTTACATAATGCTGGATTAACATTGCAAACATGCCCTATTGAATTAGCTCTCCTGTCATTTATTAGGGTGTCCCTCTTTCCAGCTCACATTCCAAGAAAATTTGAAAGTCAGCCATTATTATCTGGATTTATCACAATTTTAAAATTTTATAGTTAGCTGTTGGCTAATCTCAGAAAGTAATTGAAAGCAGCAGTGGGTCTAGCCAAAACATTAACATAGTAGCCTAAACAGAGACATATTTAATAATGGAAACCTGAAAAAATTTTTGGAGTTCTATCATATTATCTAGCAAGGAAGTTGGGGTTGAAAGCAATAACTATGCTATTACAGAGCCCTGGTGATGCAGTGGTTAGAATGCAGTATTTGCAAGCTAACTCTGTCCATAGCAATAGCAATAGCAGTTAGACATATACCGCTTCATAGGCTTTCAGCCCTCTCTAAGTGGTTTACAGAGTCAGCATATCGCCCCCACAGTCTGAGTCCTCATTTCACCCACCTCGGAAGGATGAAAGGCTGAGTCAACCTTGAGCCGGTGAGATTAGAACTGCTGAACTGCAGATAACAGTCAGCTGAAGTGGCCTGCAGTATTGCACCTTAACCACTGCGCCACTTCGGCTCTCTATAGTCTGGAATTCAATCCTGGTGGGCTCAAGGTTGACTCAGCCGGCTATCCTTCCAAGGCTGGTAAAATGAGGACCCAGATTATCCCAAAGGTGCTTTTTCAAGAGACAACTGGACTTTCCGGTTTTCCTTTGAAGACGTGTCGCTTTCATCCAAGAAGCTTCTTGGATGAGAAGGCAATGAGGAAGAAATTACAAGAATATATTGCCAAGTTCACCAAAACCTTGACAACAATAGTTACTGTAGCAATGTTAATGAAGTCATTATGCAATAATTCTATCAAGGGCTGTGTGTCAAATACAAGCCATAGTTACAGTAAAATCAAGGTTCTTCTCCCCACGCACATATTTCTCTCACTCATACAATGAAGTAAGCTAAAAGCTACTCTCTTTTGACCCAGTGATGAAATTTCAACCGGTTTCTCCATTTGATAATGGGCTGATTTTGTATCAGACTGATTGCTTGTGATGATGCAAGAACTTGCTCTTCTAGAAATTTTGATATTTGATTGTTGTCCTAGATATCTGCTCTTCTTCAGATTCAAGTATAGTGCCATTACCATATTTCACCTAATCAACCACTGTCAGTGAGACCCTACTATTGAGCCTGATGTTTTACAACTGTACTAACAGTGAAAAGTTATTTCATAAAACAGTCTGTTATAAAGTTTCCAAAATGTAGCTGTCCCTTGTGTTCTTATATATCTCACTTACATGCCAATTATTCTTTCTTAAGTTTTCTGTTGTGACTCACACTTGCCAGTTGCATTGATTTCCAGCTCACGAGCGGCTGAGACAGCTAAGTACACAGCCTTGATCAATGGAGAAAATTTGCTCAGGGAAACACACACAAACACCATTTGGTGAGAAATCCTAATCTGGAATTCTACTTAGGAATCAGCTAGAATGGAAGTGTTGAGTGGAGACAAATCTTCTACAGATGGATAAAATGCTGAAGCTTGATTATTTACCAAGTTTTAGATAAAAGCAACCAACCAGTTTATGAAAATAACCATAGAGGCAAAGCTAGTCTTGGCCAATGTTGTGGGATCATAAGCACAAAAAGTGAGTATATCGCATAAAAATTACTGGAAATATGGATACAATTCATCTGAAATTCAGAGTGTCAGCAAGGAATACCCAAATGGGGATGCAACATTTTAAAAAGCAGAATAAGCCATCAATTCTTTGATCTTTGAAAGTGAAACAGTGTAAATTTTCCCCCAAAGCTGCTGAGTATCAGCGGATTAGGTATGCTGGGAATTCGTATTTGTATATAAACTCTGATGGACTTTGGAATTAATGAGCCAAAGCCAACCAAATGTTTGAAGGAAATAAATTATATAGTCAGTTCTCAAAGATGGAGAAAATTAAGCGTTTGATGAAGCAGATAAACACAAAGCATCCTTATGTAAGGATATGCAAGAAAAAGACCTTGGTGAGGTGTGATATTGTCCAGTAGAAGACAGATGACTTTACCAAATCACTATTAAGGAAACATCACTA
Source organism: Thamnophis elegans (assembly GCF_009769535.1). Taxonomy (NCBI): domain Eukaryota; kingdom Metazoa; phylum Chordata; class Lepidosauria; order Squamata; family Natricidae; genus Thamnophis; species Thamnophis elegans. Next base: position 93,385,300 of record NC_045542.1, read on the forward strand.
GATTTATTGATAGATGATAGGCGTTGTGAATTAGTGGCACATCTGTGGTGAAGGGAAGACTCCAGCCCCCTTACGATATGGGTGCAGCACCTGACTACTAGTGTCTGTAGACTTAGTGCAATAGCAATAGCAATAGCAGTTAGACTTATATACCACTTCATAGGGCTTTCAGCCCTCTCTAAGCGGTTTACAGAGTCAGCATATCGCCCCCCACAGTCTGGGTCCTCATTTCACCCACCTCGGAAAGATGGAAGGCTGAGTCAACCTTGAGCCGGTGAGATTTGAACCGCTGAACTGCAGATAGCAGTCAGCTGAAGTGGCCTGCAGTACTGCATCCTAACCACTGCGCCACCTCGGCTCTTTAGTGTTTAGTGCTTGCTAAACATAAAGGTTTCCCTGAAAAAAAGGACATATGTGGGGATGAAGAAGAAAGTTGAAGGCAGATGCTGGCAAAGAGAAGCCTACAGAGAAAGCAACTCTGGATTATCCTCTATAAACAAATTCCTCCACCTTTCTGTCCTGGCTGGCCAGGAGTTAGTTCATTGCCTAAATATAGAAGACAGCTACGGTAGTTCCTCGTGGTTCCTTACTTAGAAGAAAAGTTGGAGTCAGGGACTATTTAAGTAAGGAGTTGCCCATATTCTCAAAGCTGTGGCTGGAAGGTTTAGTGATATTGTTGGTGTAAGACAAGGAAAACAAGACTCAGTTTGCTGCTTCCAGATTCATTTACCTCCAAGATATGGATCTTGGATCTAATCTATTTGAATTAGATATTTTGAGAACTACTTTGAATTTTTGGTTTGGATTGAGGCTCCAAAAAGTTAGTTTTTGTTGTCAATCCCTATTCCTGAATGTTCAGGGGACCGGAGAAAATAAACATCAGTTTCTCTACATCTTGAATAGTGCAGTGTTTGTTTTATGTTACTCCTTAGTCAGTTCCAACCTCTCTGTCTACAAAAGCCTCTACCATAGACAGATTAAGCAAATCACTTCCAAGGGATTATGACCAGACTTATTTATAGATAGGAGTTGTGGATCAGTGCATATCTATGGTTTGATCCTAGTGCAAAAGAGTGTTACAAATGCAACTCCAGAACCATCAATTTTTGCACATTTTCATCTTAAAGTATGAACATTAAGAAGAGTAAAACCAAGCAAACGAACCCATCTTCTTGTGCCCCTCTCTCTGTTGTGATTCTTAGAACCTCCCCTTTCGCCCATTTCCTTTAAGTCACAAGTGTTCAAACTCAATCGTGTCACAATGTTTTTTTGCCTTCGTGGAGCTGGAGGGTGTGTCCTGTACGTGATACATCTGGCCTGCAGGCCACTAGTTTGTCCACAACCAGGTGTTTAATACTGACCACTCATGGTTGACTCAGCCTTCCATCCTTCCAAGGGTGGTAAAATGAGGACCCAGATTGTTGGGGGCAGTACGCTGACATTTGTAGACTGCTCAGAGGGTGCTATAAAGAGCTATGGAGTGTATAAATCTAAGCGTGATTGCTATTTATATGACTATCTTTTTCAAATTGTTTTTAAATTAAAGACATAGATAAAAATTCATATTTATAAACCTGATTGTTCCCATTCAGAACTGATTAAAACAGAGTCCTTGAGGTGCAGGTAGAAAAGTAGATACAATCACAATCTTCTCCACCCACAAAAATGAAAGTTAATGGGAAGGTGCTAGGATACATCACTAGAGAGAAAGTTTAATAGGCTGAGATGAAAAGTTGGATTTAAGATTTTAACTACAGTACTTTGTTTCTCTTTTATTGAACTATGTGCCAAAACAGGAGCGCGCATGGGCAGGAGCGCTGGAAACCAGAATAGCAGTTCCGCAGCATACATGCACACACCAAGAAGCTGAGTTTCCAGCAAGCGCATGCATGTTGGTCACCTGGTCTTCTGGTTTCTGGTGCACATGAAGACCAGCTGGAGCAACGGGCAACGCCTGGTGTGCCCCGAGTGATGGCTCTGTGTGCCACATCTGGCACGTGTGCCATAGGTTCGCCATCATGGTGTTAGACTCTAACTAAACTTATTTTGTTAGTACAAATTTGAATACCCTTGATGTTTACTTTCTTTTCTAAAAGGAAGATCGTGTTTTCTTCCATTTTCAAAAATATTAGCTTCAGATATGGTCCTTTCACAATATTTTCATAGTATAACCTTTATTGTCATTGTACGTCATGTACACAATGAAATTGGTTTTATCCATCTTAATGAGCAGTTTGTATATTGGCCATTGAGTCTCATGCCCTCCTGGCTATTCAGTGCCCATTTTTAATACAATAATCCTGGTCTGGAATGGCAAATGCTCCTGTTCATTCTGGCATGACAAACAAATTTCTCTAGCATGCTTTTTTGATAATTTGACCATTAGCCATGCACCAAAGATGTTCACATAGATTTTTTTTCTTTTTTCTTTGCTGCAACGTGGATGCTGTTGGAGTTCTAAGTTTCCCTTCTATATTTTATTCCATGTTGCTCCAGGTTATCTTACAATGTTAAACAACTGCAGATTTTTTTTTAAAAAAATACAAGTAACACTGCCAATGATCCTGATCATTATCAACCTCCCCACACACACTGATGATACCTGCATGGTTTCAGACTGCCTTTCAAATGAAAGTTGCACTTAGCATCAAGCCATGAAGATAGAAATTCTTGCCTTTGGCCAAGAAGGGTGATATTGTGTCATTATTCCAGAATGACCAAGAGTGTTTCTATCTTCAACAATGGCTTCCATAGGAATCAGTATCTCCCTTCAACATACAGATTTCACCAATCATTTTTGTTGCATGTAGATACAGTAAAATAACACAGGAGTTCCAGGTTTCCATAGAATCAAACAATAGATTGAACACGTAGTTTTCTTTCTTTATTTGTGTGACAATGCTTACAAATTATAGACATAATATTCAGCACTGAGCAGGTAAAATAGGTATAAGATAGGTCATAGAAATGTAGCACGTACTTTACAAAAGGTAAAATAAATAGGATTAAAACTAAATAGCATTTGCCCGGTGTCAGGCCATGTCAACAGCATTTTCTCCTGGCCAATATGAGATCTTCCTCCCTACAAGTTGAAGGACATTGAATGCACCATAGCAGATGTGAGATGGACTATTCTCTCCACATTTACACAGAATATTTTCTATAAGGGAGCTCCATTTTATTAGGTTTGATCTTCCTATGCCATGTGCAGGCTATATAACAATTTCCATAGAGCCCAAGATTGACCAGTATGACCAGGCAGCAGGCAATCATGGTTTTGCTTTTTCGCTTAGGGCCACCTGTTTGGCATGCTTTGATCTATACCAAACAGAGCTGGCATATTCTCCTAACGGGTGAGACAGGGCTAGAAATTCTTAATGTGTGTGGTGAGGAGCCTCATCTTATGCCTGTTATTTTCCTAGAATGTTACTCTTAACAAATACTTTTGGTTTGGTATTTTAAAAATGGTTCTTGAAAAGTAAGTATATGGTCCAGTTTCTCCAAGATACTTGGAGTAGCATTGTGTTCTAGACTGGTATTGTTCCATCATACCTGTAGCCTTCTTGATGCCTCACATTTCTTCAGGTAGAAAGCACTAAGTTGTATTTGGGGGGTTGGACTAGATGACCTACATCTAGGGGAGGGGATGTGGAGCATGCCCATCCTTTTGGATCCAGAAAGAGAGGTGAAAAACTCAGAGATAGGCAGTTTTCCTGTGCACTGCTTGGAGAGTCCGGGCATGGATTGGTTTGGCCAGTCTGCCCAGGACTGAGTTGGGGCTTTGGCCACACCTCTGGTGCTGACGTGACTCCAGTTTTTTCAATTCCATCAAAGCCCAGTGGACGCATTTTCAAGTTTCTCATCCAGTCTTTTGCAGATTGCTTGGACTCTCCTTTCCTTTTCCCTTTGTTTTTTTTGTTTTGTTTTTTTTGCAGTTTTCTTTCCTTTTCTTTTCCCCCACAGTAGGATGCCTGATCAGGCTCCTCAGGAGATGGAACAACCAGGCCCTTCCACCCTTTCTGTTAATATGTATTTTTAGGCAATTTGGTTTCAGCTGGTTATCCCTGTAGTATGTAGTCATTAGGTTTAGAGTTTTTGTCAATTTTGATAACCTTGAAAGTTATATTCTGTGCTATTGCTAGGTTATCAGCATACTCAAAGTTCCTAGTAGCTTCCAGCAGTGGTTGGTGATAGATAGAGATAGATAGATAGATAGATAGATGGATGGATGGATGGATGGATGGATGGATGGATGGATGGATGGATGGATGGATGGATAGATAGATAGATAGATAGATAGATAGATAGATAGATAGATAGATAGATAGATAGATGATAGATAGATAGAAGATAGATAGATGATGGATAGATAGATGATAGATAGAAGATAGATAGATGGATGGATGGATGGATGGATGGATGGATGGATGGATGGATGGATGGATGGATGGATAGATGGATGGATGGATAAATAGATGATTGATTGATTGATAGATAGATAGATAGATGATAGATAGAAGATAGATAGATTTATAGATGATGGATAGATAGATGATAGATAGAAGATAGATAGATAGATAGATAGATGGATGGATGGATGGATGGATGGATGGATGGATGGATGGATGGATGGATAAATAGATGATTGATTGATTGATTGATAGATAGATAGATAGATAGATAGATAGATAGATAGATAGATAGATAGATAGATAGATGGATGGATGGATGTTGAACATCATAGGAGCTAGCACGCTGCCCTGCAGGTCCATTTCTTTAGAGTCTTTCATCATCTGTGTTGTCCCTTAAAGTTGATACAAAATCTATGATTTTCTGGTAAGCATCCTATGATTTTCATGAATTTGAAATCCTTGTAAAGTGAAGAATTTTCTTCAACAGAGCCACGTTGTTAACCATATCATAAGCTGTGGTGAAATCTATGAACACCATTCCTGTGATTTCCTTCAGTTTGAATCTGTCTTCTATGTATTGTGTTAGTTTGAAAATTTGAACTGCACAGTTTTTGCCAGGTCTGAAGTCAGCTTGCTGTGATATAAGCAGGGGCTCTGCTATTACAGACAATTGCTCAGGATTAAATGTTCAAATACCTTGTATAAGTGGACCAGGCCACCTTTGGGGCTTTCTGATGGTTTGCCTGGTTTAAGTATGCCTTCCTCCACATCTATATCTATCTATACAATATTTCAGCATCTGTTGTAGAGACCATTCTTAAGTTTTAATGCATAGACAAGAACTACTCAATGGTATGTGCATATTTTCTATATACTACTAAAACTCTTGTGTCCACTTGTAACCTTCAATTTGGTGAATCTGAAAATATAGGGCAATAATTATTGAACCAAAGTAAATGAAAATTGGAAGAGTTGTGGCTCCTTCAGGACAATGTGATTGCATTGCTGCTGCAGCTGCAGTCATGTGATCCTCATTTCTAGTGCTCCCCAACAGCTTCCCAGAATTCAATGGGATGTAAAGTCAATCACGACTGCTGACACTCCCTGCAACTTTCACATTAGCCAAGTCTTTACTTGTGGAAAGCTTAAAGGGAGAAAGTCAATGGGAAAGCCAGCAGGGAAGGTCACAAGCTGCTTAGGCAAATCTTCTCAATTTTTGCAGCTTTTCCCAGTCATTCTGTGCTTGAGCCATGATTCCAACTTCCACAACCCCTAAATCCCTCTTCCATCTGGCAACAGCAACTTTTTGGACTTGCAACTTTCTGCCAGCTTGTACATTGAATTTCTCTGCACAAGCTGGAAGGGAGGGAGGGAGGTTTTATAACACTCCCTGCCAGCTCCCACAGCAGGAAGGCAGAAATTATTATAGTTCTTTTTTGCCCACCTGTAGCAAAAAAAACCCCTTTCCCTGTTTAGGGAAGGAAATAGTTCTGAAACAGTGATCACAGGTTGTAGTCCTGTAATGAATGGCAGCCTAACCTAACCTATTTGGGAATGATGGACGTTGGAATCCTGCTGTACATATCTGTAGGAAACCAAGATTGAGAAGGACAAAATACAATACCACAGAGAAAAGATGCAACTTACTAAAAATTCAATTAACAGCTGATGAGTTCTTTGGATTAAAAACTCTACCAAAGTTGAGAAATAAATAAATCACCTTTATCTCTTCTTGGAAATAGCTAGTTTATTTCAGTAATTTTTGAAAAGCATTAAGCACTTTTTACATAGAGAATGGGAAGAGAAGACAACAGTGGCTTGAAACATGGTGATATCTGTCTGGCATCATTAGCATTAAGAGGCAGCGGGAAGCAAACCATGAAATTTAATCAGATTTGCATCAACAGAAGTCAAATCAAAATGTCATGCAGATTGGAGGTCATCTGCATTGCTATGGCTCTATGATTAAATCCATTTTAAATGTGATCCTACCTTCAGTTTAATCAGAGAAAGAAGCTCGTTATTACTCCGTGCATGGTTGCTACTGTTTAAAAAGATAAATGATACAAATCTCACCTATGGCTGGAAAACTTTATCTTGATTATTTCAGAGAGAAAGACAGTTCTCTAACAGAGCACACATTTTGCATACACAAGTGTCAGTTTAAATATCCAGGTATAAAGTGATGGCTCCTATAGAGAATCGCCACCAATCAAAAATGGACAATGTTAAGAAATATTTTTTGTCTTTTGGGGGATCAGTCCACAAAGCATGATTTCAAGACAATATTTCCCCACCTAAAGCTTGCTTTTGGCCAATGCCTAAAGACCCTGACTCTGCTACTTGGAGTCCTATGGAAGAAAAGTAGGACACTAGGACATATAAACATGAACAAATAAATGACAAAAAGAAGTTTAAAAAACAGCCAACCAGCAAAGTTTTCTAAAGCCATGATTTTTTCCATTGTTAATTGTTAAAAAGGAAAATAAAATCTTAAAGCACAGAAAACATCAAACATAAAATCACATTTCCAAGACAAATGTGGGAGTTTTAGTTCTAACATCAGAAAAGGAGAGAAGCAACGTTGCTATTCTTGGGACACGGACAATGAATCATTGTTCTACAGGATTCAAAGCTTTCTTGATTCTCAATCAGGCAACAGACTAAAGGAACATATATCACTCCATCCCAATGAATTTAATATCAGGTGTCTGGTAAATAAGAAAGTAAAACCCAGTTGGGAATAATCCATCAGTGTAGAACTGTAGAGAATATAGAGAGAAACTCATGTAGGTTTTGGATCATGACCACAATTGGGGCCATTCATTGCTAAGCAAAGGGTTTAGGTGAGTCACACCTAATTTTATGACCTTTTTGCCACAATTGTTAAGTGGATTACTGCCATTGTTAATAAGTAAATCACACAGTTAAGCAAATCTGGCTTCCCCCATTGATTTTCCTTATTGAAAGCCATCTTGAAAGATTGAAAATGGCAGTCACATGTCTCCGGGATATTACAACCCTCCTAAGTACATGCCAGTGGCTAAGCGCCTGAAATTTGATCATGTGACTGTGGAGAAACTGCAATGGTCAGAGGTGTACAGATCAGTCAAAAGTCACTTTTTTCAATGCCATTGTAAGTTCAAACAGTTGCTAAATGAATAGTTGCAAGTCAAGAACTACCTGTAATAAGATAGTTCCTCAATAGTAGTTGTATATTTGTAGTTATTTCTTTCTGATTTGTACATCCTATTTAAAACCCAGAAAATTTGAGAACTTTCTTTATTATCTGATCTATGGTGTATGACAATCAGAAGAGATTTTTCTTAAAGCACCTTGAGTACAGGATAACAGAAAAAAAAAATCTCCTGCATTAAGATATTCTTACTCTTCCACTCCCATGGAAGTGCTATGAATCACAAATTGTACTCTCTTTAGTACTACCTCAAAACTTAGCATTGTTCTGTGTTGCGTTGATTTTGATTTTGATTTTTTTTATAGCAAATTCATTTTATGATACTTGTGCTTCAGTCTTATACATCCCATTGATAAACAGTATTACAATAAGTAAAATATAACAGTAAGGTTTGAAATATAGGTATGAAGCCACTTCCAATGGAAAAAACCTAGCTGGGTACTTTATTTTAAATGTTACATTTTTAAAACATTTAAAAATAGATGAAATCCTTAACCTCTGTTCATATAGTTAATGGGTAGGGACAACTGGGGAGAGCTGTCAGTTTTTGCAATCCAGTTTAAGCTTAGGATATTGTCACATAGTTCAGGATGCCATACATTTTGGGTACGATAATTGGGAAGCGTTAATCTTTCCTAATTTATTACTTTTTTTAACTTTATATATATTTAGCCTAGTTTTCATATAACTTTTTTGTAGTTTACATGATCATCATCAACTTCTTTTTCTTTTAATGACCCCATAATCCCTTGCGGGTTGGAGTCCAGGCAACTGAATGGAACTAGCAGAGTGTTTTAATGGCCAGATGCCCTTCCTGTCACCAATGCGATGTTTTGTTCAGCAGATACATTATCATTGTGCCCAGAGAGAGAAGCATCTGCATCTACATAGGATCAAGCTCATAGCCCTCCTGATTGTGATGCAAGAGCTCCACCTCTATATTCTAAGACAGCTTACATGATACTATATATTAAAGGCAAGACATATATAAGAGAACGGAAAATGAACCAAAAAGTATGTGCTTGTACTGTATTCAGTACAAGCAGTTCAGGCTAGACTGATCTTTCTTTCCTGATATTTTTGTCCAAATGGGTGTTTGCCACCTTAGTGTCCTGCCCTGTTGATGGAGAGGACCTCCAGTCTCAGGACATTTATTCAAAGCAAAACTCAGTGTGTTTATTTGGTAGGGAGGGATGAAGCGGAGGAAGCTTCCTGAATTCTTAGTTCCTTGTGTGGCCAATCTTGTGTGGTTTCCTTACTATGATCTTCTTCCTGAGCTAGGACTACACAATCTCCTGGCAGACAGATCAGAATGTGCCTCTGTGAGAAAGTGCCTCTATAAAACAACTATGAGTAGGAAGTACACATTCTGTACAGCATCTGCTCTTTCTCTGGATGATGTAAGACGGCAGTTGGATCTCCTTGCTGTAATCATTTTCCTGGGATATGGAAGCTTTAGCCAATAGAGGCTGTCAAATGCACATTCAGTAATAGGAAGATTGAATTTGTTGCCAATGCTAAGAGGTAAAAAGAGGTATTGTGTGTTTTTCTTCTGTTCGTCTTTGCTTAAATTCAATTTGTAACAAATATGTCAGTTGGATAAATAACTCTTTATTAAGTATGAATTGAATAGCAATCTGGAAGATCTACCCTAACTAACACAGATTTAGAACACCAAATTTGCTGTTCTACGTAAAATGCTGTCTTTTATTTTGTTTTTAATGTAGTTTTACATAAGAAACTGGTTCTAGAGAAGGGGGCCGAGTGAAAAAGCCTAAAAAAAAGCTGTTCAAACAATTTTCATTCATACTGTATATTTTATCATGATCCTGTTCATTTTCTACTACAAGTGAGTTCAGCTGGAGAATTGGTGGCTTTGGTAATGATCTGTCAAAGAAAATGCAAAGCACTGTTAGTTTGGGTTACATTCTGCGAATATAAGATCAAAGAGCCATGTGTCTCCTATGTAAAATCACATTTCCCTTTTTTTTAATGAGGGAGTATCAGAAAGCAATTCTTTGGGTCAAACAAATTAATCCATTAGAGAAAGAAAGCCTGAACAAGAGAGCCAGGCCACTTTGAGAAAAGATACTTTTATCCTTGGACTTTCATCGGCAACTACACCAGGAAATGGAAAAATAAAAAAGGAAAAGGAACTGCAATTAAACATGACAAAGAAAGCGAGATAATTATTTGGGCAAGAATTCTAGATCTACGCAGAAAAAGATACAATATGCAGATGGAATATTAAAATTCACACAGTGGGAATAAATATAGAAAGGGATCATTTGACAGAACAGTACAGATGACAGTCCTTTCCCACGTAATGTGATTAACTCTTAGGAAAGAGATTTTCGCTCCAACATAATATGCAGCCGACTTTTTTAGCTTTACTCTGAAGCACACATCACACATTGGAATCATTTGGAACATCTTCCTCTACAAAATGCTACTTTTCACATGGGGAGCAATATAATATGAAGGATAGAAGTTAGTGTGCTTCCTACTTTTCCTAATGTCTGAAGAAAGCAATGCAGTCGTCAATCCAGAAAATGTTACCCAAAAAAAATAACCTTTACAAACAACAATCGCCCTATACTAACAAAATTAAGTAAATTGGAGTTTTTCTGGAGAAGGATGCATAACAGCTGGATTTCATATCTGAAATTGCTCATGTCACCATGGATCAACTTCTCGTTCATTCTATCTTTGACTAAAAGCTTTTTACATCTACACTCTAGAGCAGGGGTGTCAGACTCAGGGCCTGCAGGCTGGATGTGTCATGTGTTGGCCATGGTTTAGCGAAGGGGAAAAAGTCACGAAACATCATGTGACGCTACGAGTTTGACACCCCTGCTCCAGAGTATCCCTTGTCAGAAGCGATTACCTTTGAAGTTCCAAGCCAGAATGTATAGTTTTTGTATATACCTATTTTTATTTCAACTGCAGCTCTTTCAATTCTTTTTTTTTTCCCTAACAACTTAATGTGCCTCCAATAACCACAGAGAAATATTTAATTATCAATCAAAGAAAGTTAAGGAAGAATGTGTGGACAGGTTTGTCAACTAACCAATATAATTTGCTTTTTCTTTTTAAAGCAGCAACTTCATGTACAAAAATCCTCCTTCTTCTAGGCAAGAATATCAGAATTATAGTCTTCTAAAGTTCAGAGACTGGAATCATGCTAATGCACAGAAACAGGAACATGAAGCACATGGGATATCCTATATAGTGTCTATATCACAATATACCGAGTCAGTTAAGATAGGGAGCCATCTGGCTAACCTGATTATTTCATCAAAAGAGAGTTTGGTGTCTTGTCTTTTCTCGCTCAAAGCATTAAGCTCCTCTGTGAACATCTACTATCTGTAATTACTACAGATATGACGTTAAATAAAAGGAGATATTCCTTCCTTCAGGTCAGAGGCACCATATCCAAAGTCAAGTTTTATGACACAACTATTCTGAAGTACTGAAAAGAACTGAAGATAATAATACCTATATACAAAGGAATATTCTTAATGTTCCATAAGTGATGGTTGACAAATAATCAGTTTGTCAATGGTGAAATCATATGGCTTAATAAAATATCAGTGTGCTGTTAGCAAAGGAAAATGATTTTCTCTTTGGAATATATTGCCATAGCTGAAATCACTTTCCAGGTACATGGACTAGGGTATTGATGGTGATGATAATGAGTATGGTGATAATGATAATGACAATGACTATAGATTCTCAATATCTTCATGTCCATAGCTGGCCTCATACAAAAGAAGCCAGCTAGGATATAATTACAAAGATGTTACTTGTTGCTGTTCTGTTATGCGAAGCCCAAAATATTGAGCCTTTTGTTTCTGAAAAGAGTGAATAGCAGCTATTCATTAATAGAGGATAAAGATAAAACAAAACTTTAGGACCATTTCTTGGATTTAAACTAAGCCTAGCTACACCTTTACCAAGAGACTCTTTCACATTGGCCAATCCTTGAAAAGAAGAGCTGCTTTTGCTCCTGTGAAGCATTGGGAGTCAACAAAGAACAAGGACATGTACAAGAATAAGTGGACAGAAACTGTCACCCCACTAGGTAGCCCAGACCAAGAAATTAATGCCACAGAAACATATTTTCACCAGCTCTTCTTCTCCCTAAGCTTCTCATACATTCTTCATCCCTGCAGAGTATCTTTTCAGGAAATATCTCATCTTTGTATCACCCATCCTAAAAGATTGTGTGCTTTCCTGTTTAGTTGATATTTTCGAGTGCTGATATTCATCTTCATCAGTTTTCTCAACCATTGATAACTTTCGGAAAAATTGGGGTAAATCTTCCAGAATTGTAACTAATTCACCAGATATTCTGGAAAGAATAGCCCAATACAATTGGAAGATGGTGTATCAGAATGACTGTTGTGCAGTATCTGAGTGTGGCTTATTTTTGTGTTAAAATTGTTCAATTATAAATAGAGTAGGGGTGGGGGTACTTGATCATGTCTCTATTCAGACCTTTATGCACATATATCCATTTCGCTTTTCCTCAGAAATGACAATCTAATAGAACAAGCCATGTAATCCCTCTGTAACAGATCCACTGGGACTAAGGAATTAAGCTGACTCTGAGATCTGAAGTCTGGGATCAAGTTAATAGCAACTGAACCAGTTTGAGCCAGCTTTAGAGAGAAAGAAAAGCTCTATAAATTGCAGCTGGAGGAAGCACCCATATACAGTTTGCCAGTTAAAGTGGCCTTAACAGCAAGCATGAAGACAGTCAATGTTAGGCAACTATTCTTATATGTAGTGTGTTATAAGTGCTTTTAAGTAAGTGGCAAGGAGGGGAAAAAATTCTGTAACCTCAGGGTTCTTTTGGATTCTTTCTGCCAAGAGCCTAGGGATCCCTGCAGTTGTGCAAACCAATAAAGGATATATTGTTCCATCTATCTCCAAACATTTTGGTTCCTTATTTAAGTGGGCATTTTCACCACAACAGTAAGCAACCTGGTATCCTTCCCAAATACTTTTCTACAAGTAGTTTAATGGCTTAGGCACTAAGAAATGTTATTAATTTTCAGGTTTGATATAAAGTCAAATTATGCAGGTTTGTATGTGCTATGTTTGGATATGATTCAGGCATGTAATATATCAAAGGATAAAACAATGTATTGCGGTCTAGTTTTTTTTAAAAAGAAAATTCTTCTGAGTGCAAAATTGCAACCCGCCACAATTCCTCTCAGAAGAAATACTTCCTTTAATTAAGGAGATTGTCCCATTTGCCATTTTTTTGTATGGGGAAATCATACTGTCATATTTCCCTGTCTATGATTTAAAAAATAATACTTTTAGATTATGTTTTTTGCAAGTTTGGGAAGACAAGATATTACTTAGAACAATCTTTCCCCAACATGACATATTTATATTCATCGGGATTTCCATTCCCAGAATTCCAAAGCATATCTACAGTGGCAGGAACTCTGAGAATTGCAGTCTCAATATATTTCAGGGGTCTAAAGTTAAAAATAACCACTTGTTTTATATATGTTGCAATAGCAACAGACTTATATACCGCTTTACAGCCCTCTCTAAGTGATTTACAAAGTCAGAATATCACCCCCAACAATCTGAGTCCTCATTTTAGCCACCTCAGAAGAATGGAAGGCTGAGTCTGCTGAGATTTGAACTGCCAAATTGCAGGCAGCTGGTACTCAGCAGAAGTAGCCTGAAGTACTGCCTCTAACCACTGTACCACCTTAGCTCAAGTAGTCCTCAGCTTATGATTACAGTTGGGACCAGAACTTCCTTCAGTAAGAAAGTGGTTGTTAACTGAATCATACCCAGTTTTATGTCCTTTCTGCCACAGTTATTAAACAAATCATTAAATCAATCACATAGTTGTTAAGCGAATTGGGCTTCACCCATTGACTTTACCTGTCAGAAGTCCCCTGGGAAGGCTGCACCTGGTGATAACATGACCTCATGATGCAGCAACTCTTGTCAATACATGCAAATTGCCAAGCTCCCAAGTTTTAATCATGTGACCACATGGGGATACCACAACGATTACAAACGTGAGAATGGGTCATAAGTTACTTTTTTTTTAACAATATCATAACGTTAAATGGATGGTCATAAGTCTAGGATTTCCTGTATTCTCTTTTGGAGAAATCCATTGCTTTGGGGGAGGACAATCAGCAAATAGCCAAATCCAGAATATTTTGACACTTTAGGACCTATTTGATGATCTGTTGAAATATTACAAAAAAACAGCTCTCTTTCTTGCATGACAATGAAAAGAGGTTCTGTCTTTTGCCTTAGCAAGGGGTTATTATGCAGGGCAGGCCACAGAGGACTAGAACTGTTCTCTTCTGCCGTTCAAGTTGCCCTAACTTTATAACGTAACTTGACCTCCATTAAATTGCAGAAATGAATTGAAACACCCTTTCTGAAAGAGTGATTTGAGGTTTTGTTTATTTTTGGCAATTGAATTATTCTTGCAGGCTGAGAAAGTATAGAAGATTAAATACAAAAAAAAGTCCTAAGAGCCTCAACTCTGGACACAAAATGCCATCCATTTAAAAATTACAAAGGCAGCATATAATTTGCACAGTTGGTAAGGTAGAAAGACTCAATATTGTAACAGGAATGGGTTTACCAGTCAGAGTTTCATCCTGATGCTACATTATTCTTTTTTCACTTCCTTCACAAATCTGAAGAATAGAAAATAGCTACCTTGCTGTTATATTCTCTCAGACTTCACACTGAAGAATTCCCCTGCCTTGTTAATTTAATTTTTAAGGGGACCAGATAATGATAATCTTCATTTGTACCTGCCCCATCTATTTCACTAATATTTCTTCCATTCTTTCCCAATGATAATATTTCAGGGGGTAAACCGCAGGTTTACAATAACAACTTTGCATTTAACAAATGAATCATATTGTGGCTTAACCTGATTACATGATTTTTACATAAAGAAAATGTAAGGGCTAGACACCCCTAAACATTTGAACTATAAAGTATCAGACCACATTTTAGACCCATCTATCCATAGAATAACACTAGGAATATTATCTGAAAATGTCAGACATTTGTTAAAGAGGGTTTTTTTCTCCTGAATCTTGTATATTTTTCTCGAAATTCAAAAAGGATGGTATTAACACTTGCAGTGAGAAAGATGGATTTCAATTCCCCCCTTTCAGACCAAGTTAAGAATCTTTCTTCTTCTCTATGTTAGCATAAATTATACTAGCATGAAATTTTATCTCCTTACTGTTAATCCCTATCTTGACTCTTTCCAGTCCCTTCTATCACTCCTCCTAGGTTATGGATAACAAAGCATAACCAATGTATTTACCTTGTAGATATCATTACACACTGTGAGCTTCAGGTGGGAAAGACAAATACCAATACACCTAAGAATGACTTAAGGCTTTCTCATTCATGTGCCAGAAAGGAAATTAAGGAACTCTTATATGGATATGGGAATATATATACTTGCATTTATTTTCCTATTAGTTTGTCCAATGTATGTTGCAGGGCAGATTTTGCGTGGTATTTCGTAGACTCCTTGGTTTTCTAGCTGGATTTTGTCTTTGGAGTTTTTTAAGATGTTGGCTATTTTTTGGTCACTGCTGAAGGCTATCTTGATATTGTGCTTGTGGTGAATTTTGCTGATTTTATCTGTGGTGCCTTTGATGTAAGGGAGGAGGGCGATGCCATTGTCTTGTTCTGTGTCTCAGTTCTTGGGGGATGTCTCCTTTTGAATCCATAGGTTGGTAATTGTTTTTCTTTGGAATCTGTTGGAGATTAATACATTTGTGAGAGTGTGTAATTCAGTTTTCAGGTGGTCTTTGTCAGCTAGGCATTTGATTCTGGAGATGAGGGTCTTGGCTACAGAGTTGATCTGTGAAGGGTGGTGATGGGATTGTGCGTTTAGGTAGCGGTTGGTGTATGTTTTTTCTGCTAGATGGTGTGTCCTAGGGAGCCATTGAGTTTTTTGTAGATTAGGACATCCAGAAAGGGAAGTTGGTTGTTAGCTTCTATTTCCATAGTGAATTGTATTTTGGGGTATAGGCTGTTGAGATATGTGAGGAAGTTGTCCAGTTTTTCTTTCCCATGTGGCCAAATTACAAAAGTGTCATCTACATATCTAAGCCAGAGTTTGGATTTGTGTTCAGATTTATCTAAGGCATTAGTTTCAAAATGTTCCATGTATAAGTTTGCGATGACGGGTGAGAGGGGTGATCCCATGGGTTCTCCTTCTATCTGTTTGTATCTTTATCCATTATGGATGAAGTATGTGTTGGTTGGGCAGTGGTTGGTCAGGTCCAGGATGTGTTTGGGGGGGGGGGGTGTATTTGTTTTGGATAGCTGTCAAGGCTTCTTTTATAGGCACTTGAGTGAAGAGGGATATGACATCGAAGCTCATGAGTAGGTCACTAGGTTGTAAGTTTTGTTTCTTTATTGTTTCTATGAAGTGGAGTGAGTTTTGTACGTGTGAGGTGATGGATTCTGCGTAGGGTTGGAGTTGTTTGGCAAGGAATTTGGCAAGATTCTGTAGAGGTGAGCCTATGGAGCTGACTATGGGTCTCTCTGGAGATGGTTTTTTGCTGGATCTCTTCACTTATGGGAGAGGCTTTTATTTTGGATTTGGTGGTTTTTTTCCAGGTAGGTAGTGGGGTCTGTGTTTAGAGGTTTGTAAGCGGGGTCTTGGAGTAGCTGGGATAGTTTGGCTTGATAGTCAGATGTGTTCATCACCACTGTGGCGTTACCTTTGTCTGCTGGGAGAATGATTATGTTGTTGTCTTTACTCAGGTTGGTGAGTGCGTTTTGTTCTTCTTGCTGTAAGTTGCTTCTGGGTGGATTGCTGGAGCAAAGGACGTTGGTGACTGCAAGTCTGATTTTATTGGCTTCAATTGGGTTGATTTTGGTGAGTGTAGCTTCAACTCCACATATGATGTCTTCAGTGGGGATGTGTTTAGGGGTGACTGCAAAGTTGAATTCTCTGGAAATGACATTGGTTTCAGCTGTGGTGAGGGTTCTGTCTGATACGTTGTGTACTGTTAGTTTCATGAGTTGCTGTGGAGCGGGGTTGGGCTTCGGTTGTTTTTCTAGTCTGTAGAGTTTGTTGGTGTGTGTGTGTCTGTCTCTATTTTGGCTCTCCAGAGGGCTAGTTGTTTGGATTTGTCCCAGAGTGCTGGGTAGATTTTGTTGCTGAGTTTGAGGTGAAGAATGAATAGGTCCCGGTTGGTTTGGTCTATTAGGAATCTTTTCCTGTGGAGTTCATTTCTGATTAGTTCTTTTCTAATTCAGTTCTTTTCAGGATCCTTTCAGTGGCTGAGTTTTTAGAATGGAATTTTAGTTGGAAGCATGTGAGAATCAGGCTTTTGTCTCGGCAGTTGCGTAGGAATGTGAGGTCACATAAGATGGTAGCTCTTCGTACTTCAAGTTTCTTGTAGGTTCTGGTGAGCAGGAAGGTTTCCTCCCCATAGAGGTAAGATATTTGTTTTTGTAGATTTTCACGGGTGTAGATATGCTGGTCTTTTCGGCTTCTTGTTTGTGTGAGTAAAGTGTGGTCGGAGCTGCCATCTTTCTATAAATCTTGGTGTGTGTGTGTGTGTAGTGCTGGCTTTGTTTCAGTAAGTGGATTGATTGGCTGTGTAGTTGTATCATGATTGGTAGATTGGTGCTGATTGGTGCTGGCTGTATGTCAGTGTGCCCTGCAACATACATGGGACAAACTAACAGGAGAATAAATGCACACACCGCAGAACACAAGAATGCAATAAGAAAAAAAGAAAAAAAATTCTCCCTTTTCCAGCACCTTAAAGCTACAGAACATGAAATTGATTTTAAAGGAACCAAATTAATCTCCAAAACTGAACACTTCAACAAGAGAATAATTATGGAAGCTATCAAAATAGAGAAATACCCCCACAACATGAATAGACGTGATGATACCTCCCACCTACCAGACATCTGGAAACCAGCCTTAGTCAACAAACGCGCCCCACCCACCACCCAGGCCATTACAAAACAAAAAAACAATGGACACACAGCCAGCACCAATCAGCACCAATCTACCAATCATATTACAACTACACAGCCAATCAATCCACTTACTGAAACAAAACCAGCACTCCACACACACAACCCAAGATGTGTGTGTGTGTGTGTGTGTGTGTGTGTGCACGCGCACGCGTGTGCTGATAAAGGAAAAGAGCCTGTGGCTTAGTGGCTAATATGTAACACAGCCCAGGTTCGATTCCCAGTAAGAGTATGGCTAGCTGATGATGAGAGCTAAATAGCTTGAAATAGATCTATACTAGTCTCCCTTTATTTATTTATCAGAACAAATGCAACATACATACATACATACATACATACATACATACATACATATATATATATATATATTCTGAGGTTTTCGCGGGTGTTAGTATGTAGGTCTCTAGTTGTTCGGGTTTTCTCCCGCGTAGAATTGGAGATGTCTTGGTGACGTTTCGACGAAGTCACATTCGTCATCTTCAGGCTGCTGCTGACTACTTCAGGTTTGGTGTTTCCAGGAGTAGTACTCCTGGAAACACCAAACCTGAAGTAGTCAGCAGCAGCCTGAAGATGACGAATGTGACTTCGTCGAAACGTCACCAAGACATCTCCAATTCTACGCGGGAGAAAACCCGAACAACTAGAGACCTATATATATATATATATATATATATATATATATATATATATATATATATATATATATATATATATATATATATAGTGTCATACATACATATACATATATACATACATACATACATACATACATGCATACATACATACATGCATACATACATACATATATAATTTGTGTTGCATTTGTGTTGCATTTGTGCTGATAAATAAATAAAGGGAGACTAGTATAGATCTATTTCAAGCTGTTTAGCTCTCATCAGCTAGGCATATCCTTTCTGGGAATCAAACGTCAGCTATATTACATATCAGGCAATTGTATTAGCCACTAAGCCACAGGCTCTCCTCCTTTATCAGCTAAGCTAGGGAAATAGGTATGTATTGTGTCAAGAGAATAATTGGATAAAGGAGAAGAGCCTGTGGCTTAGTGGCTAATACAACTGTCTGATATGTAATACAGCCCAGGTTCGACTCCCAGTAAGGCTTGGCTAGCTGATGAGAGCTAAATAGCTTGAAATAGATCTATACTAGTCTCTATTTATTTATCAGCACAAATGCAACACAAATGTAACAAAGCCAACATAAAAAAATGTCTGCCTGGATGGCTCCTAGGGTGATCCGAAAGACAGAAAAGGGAAGCAGTATGCTCCCTCCCATATTTGGGCATACCAGGGGTTGTGACACAATACATACATACATACATGCATGCATGCATGCATGCATGCATGCATACAGCATTTGTGTTGATAAATAAATAAAGGGAGACTAGTATAGATCTATTTCATGCTATTTAGCTCTTATCAGCTAGCCATTCCCTTACTGGGATTCGAACCTGGGCTGTTTTTACATGCTAGGCAGTTGTATTAGCCTCTAAGATACCAGATCTCCTCCCTTATCAGCTGAGCCAAGGAAATAATTAAGTGTTATGTCAAAGCACCTGGTATGCCCAAATGTGCAACACAAAAATGGTTTTCTGCATATATATCACATTTAGAAAGATAGATGCTATTTGAACTGCATCCTTTTCTCTTCCAGAGCAAATATTGGGGGGGAAAAATAGGCCCGTAATTTGCAATGCTGATTAGGGTGTATCATTAGGACTATAAGGTAGTATTCTCCACGAAGTACATTTTACTGAATTTAATAGGATTTTAGTTTTTTGAAAGATATCATAAATGACCCTACACATCATTTGGAACTCATTTTTCAACTTTCAATAAAGCTAAAGCATGCAGTGGGGTGGGGGGACAGGGAGGAACCTATGGGTGAAATTATTTTGATTTGCTGGGCTCTTTAAACATAGTATTTTTCCTTCACTTTGCCCTAGAGACAACCAACATAATGGCTGCGTCACACTTTCCCTTTCTGTAAACTGTACCTTCTGCCAGATAAAGAAGCTAGAATAAGATCTTTCCCAAATGTTAAAATATATAGGTTTCTTTCCAATAAATCTATAGAACTGTAGGCAGTTACTGGTACTTTCTTTAATGTGTGAGATTTCCACTACAAAGCAAGGAAGTTGAAATTCCACCACTCTGTTTCTTGTTTTTTTTTTAATAGACCATTCTTCTTTTTACACTATAAAGCTATCTTGTTACTCATTTTTAAATGGGTTGAGCTGAAGGCCTATAGAGATTTTTTTTCTTGCCACACATGTACATAATATAGTCTCACTTCAGTTTTACAAAGAAATTCAGTACTTCAGTCCCTGTTCTCCCTAATTTTACTTATATTAACCATATCTATTGCACTGGACAAAGAAGTAGTATCAATGTGCTAACTAAATTTCATATGTCCATAAGCATATATATGTGATATTACGTATCTCATTTTTTCTGCAACACAGAGGCAAGACTTTCATGCTGGTCAGTGCAAATGGTCTTCCTTTTATCATATTGTGATAACAAAAACCCCATTCTGTTCTTCCATTGTTTCATTTTTTGTATGATGATTTTCTGCATTTTATGATCTATCTGCAGTGGCAAATTGAGGATGATGGAGATAAATGTCAGTTAGTCTTTTTAAAAACCCTCTATTTTTCTTCCAACAATGTATTTCTTCCATGTTCTATATTAATGGTGTCCTAGTAGGTAATTGATAATAGAGAATGTATAGAGATTAAGTTATTAGTGAAGCTAACTGGCAGCTGTTAATGTAGGTCTAGCTAATTCTTCATTCTCATTTAGGCCAAGAGCTAATTGTGAATGCTGCTTACCAAGAATTCATTCATTCCTGAGTTTTATAGGTTGCAATCTAAAAGGACTGTAAATGGCTGTCGTTCCCATCTTAAAACAGGATTAACATACAAAATATAATAACAGTATAATAAAATAATTATTTCATTAGTGCTTCTGTGGAAACAGATTCTGCATATTATCCTTCTTATTTTCTTTTCTCACCGTATCTTTTGTTGCATTTTCTTTTTCGGTAGATCCCTGTCTGGACGCATAGTTGGTGGAGTTTGGTGGTTTTTTACTTTGATCATCATTTCATCTTATACAGCCAATTTAGCTGCATTTTTAACAGTAGAGAGGATGGTGTCTCCCATAGAGAGCGCAGAAGACTTGGCCAAGCAAACAGAGATTGCTTATGGGACTTTGGATGGTGGTTCTACTAAAGAATTCTTTCGGGTAAGAGAAATTAGTTCTGATTTTCATGTACAAAAGCAAGACTTGTGCTAGCCCAGGAAATATAGCCCATCTGCCAGTTACCATAAATACCCTTGAAACATGGAGTAATTATATGCTTCCACAGATTACTGAGTAATTACACTTAGCAGCATCAAAAGTAATTACCCTGTGACTTGTAGCTCAGGTTTAGAGAATAATAAATACTTAGTTAGCTCTGTAATTTAATGGCACCATTTACAATATGCAAATATATTTAAGTAATTCAACAGTGGCTTACATACCAAGCTACCAAAAGTACACTTCTTTTCTGTGGTCTAGTTTCTTCTGTCTCTCACTTCTCTCTAATGTTTCCTTCAGTCTTCCTGCTCAAGTCTGTGGATTGCAGTACAGTTCTGTTGCTTTTATTCTCAGTCCGATGAGTTTGACTAATACGGAGTCAGACTATTTCAGTGTTGTCTATTCCAAGTGGCAGTTGTTTTCCAGAAGGCTTTCCTATACCAATATCCTTTAAACACCAGAGATTTGAGGAATTCAAATTGAAACACCTGATTTTCATGCTTTCCCTTTTGCCACTAAATTACATTTCCTTTTTAGGATTAGAATTTAGCAAATGTGCTACCACTTCCAACATAATTCCTAGAATCTAGCTTTCACAAAAGCTTTTAAGTTTTAAATTATTTTTTCTTCTATCTCCCTTCTGCTTAAGGTAATTTTTATTCCATAAAATGTGCCAGTGAATGGCACCAATTCATACAATCCATCCATTTCTCTGTTCACCTCTATAAACCAGCCCCTAATTTGAGTAATATCCTTTCTTTAGCTGTGCACCGTGTAGGCACACACAGCCCAACAAATTTGTGTCTTCCTTGGTGTATGAATCTCTGCTCTGTGTATTAACGCATGCTAAGAGCAGCGGATTTATGCTATTCTGGACAGAGATCTAAAATAGCGGTTTTTGAGAAGATGTGGACGTACATGAAGTCAGCTGAGCCCTCTGTTTTCGTGCCGACAACAGAAGAGGGGATGAAGCGTGTGAGGAGATCCAAAGGGAAGTATGCCTACCTGCTAGAGTCCACCATGAATGAGTACATTGAACAGCGAAAACCATGTGACACCATGAAGGTGGGAGGTAACTTGGATTCCAAAGGCTATGGCATTGCAACGCCAAAAGGTTCACCGCTGAGGTAGGTAGATTGAATGTGTTGCTTCTTTCCCTTCATCCCCAGCAATTGATGCATCCATAAACATGCTGCTAATTTTCATTACCACAGTATAGCTAATAAAACTGGGGGCGGAAGAAAAATGGAAAAGTAATTATGAGCAGGGAAGTTTACTGCCAGACTGCTTCTAAATGGTGATAGGACTTCCAGGATTCCTGAATGCTGTAACCTCACTCCTATATTTGTTTCTTTGCTAAATGGGCCCAAACTGTAAGAACAAAAGAAATTTGTGACAACCTGGCTATTGCTTAATGGGGCATTATTTTGATATAATGTGATTGTTTTCTGGTGTGCATGCCAATCGTGTAATATATTTTATATCTCTTCTTTGGTTAAAGAGATTCTAGTATAAAAAATATTTAGGTATGTGCACGTCTGAGAAAAGAAATACAAATCTATATAGGACAACTAAATGGAAAAGCTAAGTGTTTTCCTGCTAGGTAGACAACAAATGAATGAAAGGACAATTATCTCCATTAGCTGCTGATAGAACCTAGTTAATAACATGTACTGTATGCAAAGGTTGCAAAAAAGATGTTATGTTGTCCGTAAAACTGTAGACAGAATGTAGTTCCCACAATCATAGCATACAAAATGCAAGTGGCTCAGCAAAAGAAAAGATTACAAGGATCCACCAGCCACCAAGACAGAAAAGACAATAGCTATGCAGAGAAAGTCTGTAGATAGGATTACGTAGAAGGTAGGGTTGCAGGAATCCACCAGCACTTTAGGTATGCAAAGAACACATACTGCATAGTATTAACCACAAAATATAATAATATAACAAATATGTTTGGATTTTCTCACTACAAACAAGATACTCAGTGAGAGAAAGACAAGAACTGCCAGGAAAAAAAATCAAGGTATAGATATGAGCCTGGAGATTGAACAAGGAACAAAATAGCTAGATGTGATTTGCAATGTTCATTTTCAATGTAAATCCTAAATGTATATTAAAATATTTTCTTTTTTCCTTTAAAGATGCAAATACACATAGTATACCCAACCACAGAAAGAGAAAGAAAGAAAGAAAGAGAGAGAGAAATGCTACTGTTGATTTCATCTTCTTTTTCAAAATGTCCTTCTGATATGTCAATAGAGTGGGACAGAATAATAAGTTAGACATATTTGTTCTTGATTTACTTTCCAGTTCAATAGAAGCAACCAGAAGGGAACATTTTGCTTTTCCATTAGATCTAATGGTGCTTTTTTTAATATACATATGGCCTCAGTTTCTGTCTCATTATGTTTTGTTATTTGTGGTCATTTTAACTGTTTATCTAATGCTATATACTCTTCAGACAACTTCTGGCATCTATTCCACTATCTGGAAATACTCAAGAATTGCCTCTTATTTTGTAACTGACTGACTGTTCCATCCAAGTCAGTAAAAATTTAACCATTGAAGTCAATCGGATCATAATGTTATATGTAAGGTATCCATTTTACAAATGATTCCCCAGATGTAATGGATCATTTAGGCAGAATCTATGGACATCAGTGATTATTGTTTTCAGGTCCTTCTCACATTTCTAACTAGTTTATATTAAATAATGTAATGTCCCATCATAGGATAATGTTTAAGTGCAGATTATTCATTAATTAATTAAGTTGATGTGTTAACATCTGAAGACCTAATTTCAAATTGGAATCATGAGAAATCATACAATTCAATATATGACTTTGTTGTCTTCATCCAGTATGAAAACAAGGGGCATATCTAGCACGGGAAGAGGCTGAAATAATGTATCTAATTCTATGGAAACATCCATAGCATCCTAGATGAAACCATAACTATCAAAGAGTGGCTGCATATTAAAATCTTCCCTGACTACTTCCATCATTGCAACCTCTTGGATTGCAATGGGTTCGGATTGTTTGGTCAGTGCCATTTTTCTCAAACTATCCTGGGAAATGCCTATTGTTGAAGCATTCTACTGATTCCCAACTTTTATATCATCACAAGCTACAGTTCTAGATTAAGGACTGATCAGGCTGCATGCATGAAATTTACAGATAATTCTATACCTGCTCATTTAAAAATAGGTTCTACAGCTTCTAGTTGCTTATTCTTTGGTGAGGTTTCTTCTTATTGATCTTTTTTGTCCCTCTCCATGGATCTCCTTCCCAATTGGAAATGAAGTGGCTATGAAAGACAAGGCAGCACAACCCACTCAGCATGTAGAAACAGCAAAAGAAGAGAGGAGTTACAAGCGGGGCTTTTCAAACAGCCGAACTCCTCTCCTGTCCCTTTCTTTTGCTGTTTGAACAAGCCGTTGTGCTCCCTTTTCTTTCACAGCCACCTCGTTTCCAATTGGGGGAGGGGGGAAGAAATTGATTTTTTCCGTCCCTCTCCATGGATCCCCACCCCAATTGGAAATGAGCTGGCTATGAAAGACAAGGGAGTGTGATCCACACTGCATGTACAGACAGCAAAAGAAGGAACAGGAGAGGAGTTCCACGCGGGGCTTTTCAAACAGCCAAACTCCTCTCCTGTCCCTTTCTTTTGCTGTTTGAACAAGCCGCATGGGTTGCACTCCCTTGTCCCAGCTGCCCCGCTGTTTTCCAAGGCATGGAGCGATTCCGGAGCCCATCCATCACCACCATGGAAAACATAAGCCCGCACACACAGCCAGAGGCAATGGGCAGCTGGGTCCCTCGCCCTCAGAGGGAGGAAGGGCCAGTTGGGAGAGGGGCTTTGGTCCTGCTGCCTCTGGTGGACAAAGCTTTACTGGCCTGCGGCGAAGATTCCGTCCCTCATCCCGGAGCCTTCAGAACTTGTTCTCATTCGCCCGGGCTTGTGTAGAGGCTTCACTTTCCGGGCCTGTAATTGTGCAGGCTGTGTGTGCGCACATATGTTTTCCATGGGGGTCACGGATCGGCTCTGGAGTTGCTCCACGGCGTGGGGCCGTGGCTGGAACACGAGGTACGTGAGGGGGACCAGCGAGGCCTCATCCTTCTGAAGAGTACCTGTCCCCAAAGAGGGCAGATGTGGTGGCATTGGTCTTGGGATGTTCTGCAGAGCCCCCCAGGGAAGAACGGCGCTGCCAGGTACTTTTAACCATATATTTTGCTCCTATGTCTGCAGAATGCTGCAAAAAACACTCAACAAGGTGACCACAGTGTGTTTGTGTGTGTGTGTGTGTGTGTGTGTGTGTGTGTGTGTGTGATAGAGACAGACAGACAGACAGACAGACAGAGGCACAGAGAGATGGAGGGAATGAGAGACAGACACAGAGGGAGGGAGGAGAGAGATACACAGAGAGAGAGAGACAGAGAGAGAGAATCATATAGAGAGACACAGAGGGAGGGAAGAAGGAAGGGAGGGAGAGGCAAAGAGCCACACACACACATACAGAGAGAGAGAGAGAGAGAGAGAGAGAGAGACAGACTCACACAGAGAGAGAAAGAGAAAGAGAAAAAAGGAAGAAATAAATAAAAAAGAAGAAAAAGAGTGAGAGAGATGAAAGAAAAAAAGAAAAAAGGGACTGAGAGACAAAAGGAAGGAAAGAGAGAGAGAGAGAGAGAAAGAAAGAAAGAGGAAGAGAAAGAGAAAGAGCAAGAGAAAGAAAGAAAAAGAAAGAAAGAAAGAAAGAAAGAAAGAAAGAAAGAAAGAAAGAAAGAAAGAAAACACATGGCCGGCAAGCCACACCCACCAGTTCACATGGCTGGCAAGCCACTCCCACAAAGGAGGCCACACCCATAGAGTAAGTTCCACAAATTTTTGAAACTCACCACTGGTTTGGCTTGGGGGCATGGCAGATGAAGGATACTGTAAAATCTCCATTCCCTAACCACTCCAGGGGAAGGTTACTGCAAAATCTCTATTTCCTCCTGATCAGCTGGGACTCTGGAGGCAAAGAATAGATGGAGGTGGGGCCAGTCAGAGGTGGCATTTACCAGTTCTCTGAACTACTCAAAATTTCCGCTACCGGTTCTACAGAACTGGTCAGAACCTACTGAATACCACCTCTGATCTGTATGTCATCTAGGAATTATTAGGATGTTTTGAAGCATAGATCTAAGAACTCTACTCACCAAGATTTTTAATTTTAATGATATTTGGAATCTAATTGCTAAATGTATGGATAATACTTGGCCAGAATTCTTTTGTATTAGAAAAATATCACTTCCTTCACTTTTACTTTAGCAAAGTGAAACTCTAAAAGTTTCTCACACAATGTAACCTTTATATAATGCTCTTTTGAAGTTATTACTAAATTTCTAGATATTATTAAAAGCTGGCTCAATGGAGCATTTAATTTGATTTGGAGCTATTCATTTTATTACAAAAAATAGCAAATGATTGTTGGCTATTGATCAAAATCAAGATTGACTGACTGATAGCAGAAGAGGACAAAAGCATGCAAACATCAGCAATTGAAATTACACCAAGAAGCATTCAGCATATATTGCAGTATTACTGGTCCAAAATCATAAGAGAATAATGCCATATTTATATTGGGTTGGCCAGTAATGTTGAATAGTAATGTAAACCACTTGTTGGCTGTGAATTATTATTTCAACACATTTGTACACAGAGCAGTTTTGGAATGGCTGATTTGCAAGGGGGTCTTTTGCGTCCAATTTCAGAGTAGCTGCTAAAATACACCTTAACAGGTAATCTTTGAGGGTCAGACCTGAATGTGCCACATGCAGTTATATATACATGCAAGATTGGTAGCCCAAGTATACACATGTAAGAAGCTGGAGCTTCAGATGGCTGATTAAAATACAATATATGTACAATAGTTCTTGCTCTTTCAGTGAACAGCAGCTAATAGCTATACTCTCTTCGGCTTCTCCATGGATATATGCCACATCTGCCCTTTAATTTTGTCACTATGTTTTCTTATTAATTTTATATCAAATTTACAACAATATGGAATAGGCAATATTGGGGGATCACACTAAGATAAACAGGTATTTTAACCTTAAGGGAGAGAGAAACAGCAAGATATATTCTCTAACTGGTTTTTCTTTTAAACAGGTAAACTATAAACATAGCTCCCCAGGAGTCCCATTAACCTTTATGCCAATTATCACAAAACATTTAAATGA
>NC_045542.1:93417489-93622489 GCF_009769535.1 Thamnophis elegans
CATGATTTGTGTAGTAGATGCCTCCCTCCCTCCCCTACCCCAACACTAGTCAACAGATATTCAACATAAAATATAAGGAAGGCAAAGTTTAACCATCCATGAACAAATATTAATACCGAAATAGGCAACTTATTAAAATATTAAAAACTACAAGAGTTCAATATTCTAATTACGAAGATATGAATATTAAATTGCATTAAGAACTATAAGTTTTCCTTGTCATTTTTTCTGACATTCAGCTAATCCCTAGAGCCCCAAACTGGGTCAAGCTGCAATCAAAAAAATGAAAGAAACCTTCAGTGAAAGAGCTTTGATGTAGGCAGACACAGATTTTGTGCTTCTCATTCTGTCTTGCTCCATCTCTTGTCAATTTCTTTGTTAGCTGTTTTCTCCCAAATGATGAGTTTAATCCCTGACAGACCATTAAATGTCTACATACAAACAGTATTCCTACTTTCTTTTTCCCAGCTGACTTCTTTTAGTCTATTTCTACCTTCCACCTTGAATAGAACACAATTCCCTTTCCCTTCCTATTGTTTGCTCTGTATAAGGTAATTCATGCTACTTGCCCTCTGCCTGCTTTAAAATCTATGATTGTGTACAAAACCCAGTCAGATGCCTTCTAGAGCTGGATTACCTATAAAAGTGCATTGGCTTCATAGTATATAAATACTGTCAGGTACATACGTATTTTTCCCTCTAAGAATTGCTATGTCATTTGATCAAAGAGAAAATGCTTTAGAAATATTGCAAAGGAAAGGGGATTTTTAAGAAACATTATAAAATGCATATTCTAATATTATAAGTGATAAGGAAACCAAAATATATGTGTCTGTCTGCATGTCTGTGGATGTCCCATCTTTCATCTGCAGCTTTGCCATCTTCCTGCATCACAATTAAATCCCAGCAAAAGTCTTTTCTTAGATCATCAGTTTGTTTTGCAGTAGTTATGGTACTGTTTCTACTAAGGAGGAATTTTGCCTTTGAGAAATTGGAGAATGAATCTTTCTTCTAGAGAATGTGAAAGAAATTATCCATCCAATTTCTCAGCACATAAATAGCATAGAGAATTTCAAAAGTCTATTTGTTCCTAGCTTTAATATATAATTTATTTCTTCCATTGGTTGTCAGTCCAGTTTCACACTAGTATAACAAGTAGTGTTCTGTACAGTGCTTGACACCATCATTCAGCATTTCACAGAAGTAGACTTCTTGCCCACATTGCTAGTACGGCATGCCCAGAGGGAATCAGCCTGATCTCTAAAGGATTCTACCTAACTGAGCATCAAGAGCTTACTCTCGCCAAATCTATGACTATAAACCCGTACCTAAATTCTGTTTTAGGAGATGGGGGAAGGGACGTCAAGGCAGGCCCCTGACTTGGGGGGGGGGTCCCACAGGACTTGATACTCTTGTCCCTCCTCTTTAAGATCTACATGAAGCCACTGGTAAGACCATTTATGAACAGGTATCATCAGTACACTGACCTCTCAAAGCAAACTGTTAAATTCTTGTCCCAGGATGATGTTGAGGTCTGGATGGGTGGAAACAGGCTTAAATTCAGTACTGACAAGACAGAATGGCTGAGTGTTTCTGATTTTTCTAGTACCATGGGTTTTGAGTTCTGAATGAGGTTGCAATCCACAAGATAGAATTGATTTGCAGTTTAGAGGTCCTTGAAGAGCAGTTAGCAGCTATGGCCAGGAGAGTGTTTATTCAGATTCATCTGGTGGGGCCTTAGAGTCCATTTTCATAGTCATTCATACCCTAGTTACTTCATGTCTGTCTTCCCTGTGTGTATTTTTTTCACATTAAATGCAATTACTATTCTTATATAATGTCCCATACAGATATAAATATCCCGTTGATATACCCTTCTTTCAGGAAGACAATTAGAAGTTTTATTATCACATCCCTTGCTTTATCAGTGTCATATAATTACTTCTACGGATATGTAGAAATGGGCACTTTTGAGAAATGGCTTTCTCAAATATTGATCCAGACGAAATCCCTTGGAACACAAAAGAATACACAGTTGGTGAATCACAAATAAAACCCCTAAAAACAACAGCTTTCCATGGCACACTGCTCAGAGTGGATCTAGGGCATTGGCCACAAGCATTCAAAATCTATGTCTATATCAAAGAGCAATGTTAAATGCCTCGGTCTTGTTCTCACTGATGCAAAAGGTGAAAGGAGACCCAGGAAACCTGAGCCTAAAGAACTATTTGTCATAAGACCCCATGAACAATGTTAGATCGGGTAAAGGAGGCACAAAAGGCTTCAGTAAACAACAGCTCTTTATTGCAAGTCAAGTAAACATCCGGCTGGAGAATGGTCGGGCAGCATCCCCTTTTAAAAGGATCTGTCAGACCTCTTGACCAATGAGATTCAATCCCTGTTCCCGCCGGAACAGAGGACCTTGGTGGAAACCTCTTACAGTCTGTCAGCCAGGGGAGGGAGGGAATATCTAACAAACAAGATGATGGATAAGCTGCCCCTGATTGAAGAGAAGCAAGCAAGGCCCAGTCACTATGGCAACGATGCTGGTGTTTCTCAAAGCCTGGGCTGGCTGCTTACTTTTTACCTGCCAGCCTTCCTCTTCCCTCCGATGTCACTCTCCCTCTGCAGGAGACAAGCTGTGACATTTAGACTCCCACTAATAAGCTGGCTGCATGATGGGCAGGCTCCTTGGGAAGGCATCTGTCACAAAGCACAAATGGCAGAGTTCTGCTGCTCCGCAACAGGCTTTTGATTCTCTTGTGCATTATTGTGTGGGATTGGTGCCTTTCCTTGTGCCCTATTGTTATTAATACTATTAAATCAGGGGTTGGGATTGAAACAGCAAGTAAGACCTTATAGAGTCAGGAAGGCAAAGTGCTAGGTCCTCGGCTTGCGACCGG
This sequence comes from Thamnophis elegans, assembly GCF_009769535.1. NCBI lineage: Eukaryota > Metazoa > Chordata > Lepidosauria > Squamata > Natricidae > Thamnophis > Thamnophis elegans. The sequence continues at coordinate 93,420,393 of NC_045542.1, forward strand.
CCTCACACCTCTTCAATAACTATGAATCTAACACAAAGCAAGCCACAGCAGCCAGGAATTACTTCCTTGCCTCTGCCATGTGTGCTTGTGACCCTGGTGCCAATTTCCAACCAGGAAAGACTGGTGACAGCAAGAAAATCATCAGTCTCCAAAGAATCTTGTTGCAATTAGAAATTACATCCTTCTACCAGAGAAAATGTGAGAGCTGAAAAGCTACAGGACGCATCAGAAGTGCTTTTCCAAAATAAATCTACATTGTGACATTATCTCTTTGCACTTGGCTCAATATCTTTCTCCAGGCAAGGTTCAACCGGCCTTGGGAAACCTATTTTGCATGCTATTCCTCCCCTGTTTTGTGGAATATTGTGAGATTGGGAATTTACAGGCACATGCTCTCTAAAAATGATTCTTGTTCAAGTCTGAATCTTTCTGCAGTTTGAATTAAGATTAACTTAGTCTATTTAAATACAACGTATATCAACATTTTGTGATAATATATCACTGACACCACACAATCCCATTTAAGGGGTTACAACACTTGTATTCAACTAAACCACTACCTCTCAGCCTTTAAAAACCTAAAAAACATGAGATTTGAATGAAATGTAAACACAAGTAATCTTGAAAGTCTCATTCATTCTTCACATTTTCCCTTGTCTATGTTCATCCGTGAGTGCATGTTTAATGTAAATATAAAATGAATGTTAATCTAATCCTTGAAAGTAGGTTTATTTTAAAATTATTAAAGTTTTTAACAAACAGTAAAAACTAACACTCACTAAAAATAGAAAAAGGAGAAAATTCTATTCTATAACGATTAAAATAGCAGCATTTTCCCACAGGAAGGTTTCTTAATCATTAATTTCAATATCTTATTTCAAAATCATTGCACCCTTAGTCCATTTGTAAGTTTCCAAAATCAACTTTCCAATCACTCTCTTTTGGCTTACTCAGGGGAAAACATGATTTTTTTAACTCCTGAAATTTGCATCTAAAACTTCTTTTGCTAAGGATTCAAGGAAACTCACCCAGTTTGTTTGCTGGAAATTTGCTGCTATGAAGATTCTTAATTTCTGAAAAGCAATTAACAATGCAATGCAGTACCTAGGTTAATAGCTCAAAACATAGTTTACTGAAGCCACCTATTGTGAGTTTGTTTTGTACTGGAGTTCTTTACCTCTATCTCAAAGTTATAAAGTTCTGATGAAAGTTGGTTAAACATGAATATGTCTAGAAAGAATAATGATAATATAAACATTGTAAACTAGGCATAACAAGTCACTTTTTACCAGAAATATAAATATATGAAAAATATCAGCACTGTGTTGCTGAGAATTCAGAAATACCTGCATTTCTCTGAAAAACATGCACATATGTGAAATCCTTCTGTGCTAGTTTTTAACTCTGAAAACTCCTTATAGGAATGCTTCTGTGACTTCAAATTTTTATAACATTGTTTTTTGTCTGCTCAAGCACTTTTTCTTAGATTTTCAGGTTAATCCCCAACAAAACAATCTCTCTTTTATGCATATAATAACAAGAGAGAACCAGTTTACGAAGTTATTATGGAGAGAAAAGATGTTTAAAATAAGCTTCTAATAAAAGTGTTTAATTGATGATTAACAATTCCCATTATTAATAAAACATTAAGTTTTAAAATGCACTATAACATACATGCAAAATCATTTCTCTATTAAAGGCAGAGGCAATGAAGGCAGAACCTCTTAGTGTCACAGTAATAGAATATTGAACAAAAGGCAAGCAACATGTTAGGATTAAAACAAGCAGTTTTGATTTGTTGCTTAGCAACAGAAATTGCGGGGGAAATAGTCAAAGAAGAGAAGAAGAGGCATTTCCAAGAGAGAGAATTATTTTAGGAGGGAAAGTGGAAACTAATCAATATTAGCTCAGAGTAGCTATCTTTTTATCAATAATTGAAGCAACATATGTTAGTTTTCTCCAGTCTCAGTGCCCATATATGGGAGTGCAATTCTTATCATCTCCAGATAATCTGAATGATCACAGTTCAGCATGACTGGGGAACAATGCCTTGGCAAAAGGTGATCAAGCAGTTAAGGGTGATAATTCCAGATGTCTTAGACATAATCATTTCCAAAGGTTGCAAACGCACTGAAACCTTTAATCAACTTTGTGTGTTTGGTGGGGTAAGCCTTTGTGTGTTTGGTGGGGTAAAAACCAAAGGAAATTGAGATGTCTTATGTGTTTTTAAAAATGGTGAACTCCCCAGTGTTATCAGGATAAGCATTCCTTTTGTGTTTGTCAAGATAAAGTATAACTTCATTCCTTCCTCCCCATCCCTTCTTCCTTTTCCTTTCTCTTGTAGGACAAAACAAGCGCTCTGAGTCTCAGCAACGTGGCCGGGGTTTTCTACATCCTCATCGGTGGTCTTGGACTAGCCATGCTGGTTGCCTTAATCGAGTTTTGTTACAAGTCCAGAAGTGAATCAAAACGGATGAAGGTGGCAACACATTCACAGGCCTTTCACACCTTTAGGATACCAGCCAGCCTCCTAATATGCTTTTAGAAATGGATCCAACCGGGATGGTGATTAGGATAGAAAGTCAATATTTTAGGGACAGCACTGACTTTTATCTGACTGATCTGTTTAGTGTTCAGCTGAGTGAGGCAGTTTACTGAAAATGACATGTGGCCAGGATTGTCAAATAGCTAGGGAGTAATGTTTTTAATTTGACAGTGATTCTGCAGGTTTCCTTACTCCAACAGGTCCTCATCAATCACAACAGTTAGTAAATTGTCTCACATTTTTTTAGTAAAATGGAAGAGGTCAAGGCTAATTGGGCTGGCCTTGGAAAGCATTTTCAGAGTCCATCCTTGGTTAATTAAGAACAGAATTTGATATCTACAAAAGGGAGAAAACCGTTTTATTCCAGCTTGGTACCTTTTAGGTTGCGATTGTCTACACTGATTAGAAATCACTTTTTGGGGTTCCAAGAAGATTCTGTCCCAATGCCAATTTTCAAATGCCAGAGAATAAACTAGGGACTATTTGTTTGCAAAGCATGCAGCTGGTCAATACAATACTATCTTTTCCCATCGTACAATTTGCTTTTAGTTGCTCCATGATACTGAGAATGCCCAAAGAAAAGTCTGCTTAGGAAAAATTCACAAATTTCAGATATGTGTTTTTTGCTGATATGTATAGCTCAGGTAGATAATCGTAAGAAGCCTTATCCTTCTTATGCAACTGTGAGGCAGTTACATACCTAAACTTGCTCAGGCTACTCTTAACACTGTCATATGAAGCATACCAGAAATGGGTTTCTCTTGGTTCGGCCCAGATCGGGCGAGCCAGTAGTGGTGGTTGTGGGAGGCTCCGCCCACCCACCCAGATGCTTTTGTGCATGTGTAGAAATGTTGCTTGCAAGCAAGCAAGCACAAGGATTTGAAACCCACCTCTGAAGCATACATAATCTTGACTTAAGTACCTCAAAACCAGCCAATTATAGTAGCTGTATACTTAATTACAACACTTTTTGCAAAAAGCTTGGAGATTTTATTTATTTATTAAATGTATACGCTGCCCATTTTACTGCCCAAGGCATAGCTTTATTTTAGATGTAATATTAATTCCTTTTCCTATGTGGAAAAAAATCTTACTTGGCAGAATCATAAAAATGTGTTGTTGATTTATATTTGTAAGAAGCATCAGGAGCAGTACAGCTTTTGCCCTCTTTCAGTTCAGATGTCTAGGAAATAATATGAATATTCAATCTGTGCCTTGCTTGTTGTAACTAATTTTAGTAAGTTCACTTTGGTTCTTAATATACATATTTTTAAAGAATACCATGAGGGGACTTTTCTTTTAGTGCAGCTTCCTTTCACCACTGAGTTTACAGAAATGAAGATCTTAATCATGAAATAAGACTTGTGCAAACCAATTTTGCAAATCTCTGGTAAATAGCAATAACCAACCTTCCTAACTGATATGCCACATATTTTCAGATGTCGTGTATCTATCTCGTTTGATGAAGAAAAGAATCCTAAATGACCATATCTGAGCCAAGCATTTTTCTGCCTAACATAGGCATGGAATCTAATCCTCAATAAACAAACCCTGAATTCAACCTTTGAATTCAGGGTTTGTTAAATCAGATAACCTGTTCCTTGCACCATTTGTATTTAGTTTCTCAGCTTATCTTTAGCTATTCTTCTGCCAATGACCAGCCCTTTTGATAATAACAATACATGCAAAACAGAAAGTTCTGAAAGTTTAATCTTTATATGATAATCAAAATGTCTTTGGAGATTCTGTCATTCAAATCATGGTTGTACCAAAAGTGCTTTTTCAAAAGAGAACTGGGCTTTCTTTCTTTTTGCTTGAAGATGTTATACTTCTCATCCAAGAAGCTTAAGAGCTGAAGAAGCTTCTTGGATGAGAAGTGAAATTATCTTCAAGCAAAAACAAAGTCCAGTTTCCTTTTGAAAAAACACCTTTGGTATAATAGTCAAAACTGATGACATATTTAAGATTCAGGAAGGCGGATGATATTAACAGTATTAAACAATTAACAAAGTAATTATTTGTTCATTAAGGGTGGAACCTGATACTATCCCATGATAACAAGAATTTGGAGAAACTCATTTTCAGAAAAGAATTGGCAGAAGGGAGAGAACTTGATTCCCCACTCATGAATACCAATTCTTAACACTTCCTTCCAGTGTTGGAACCTGATCAAGAAAGAGAAATGAAAACTTATTGGGTTATTTGTTCTTTTTTTTTTCAGGCAAGAATTAGGAGTTAAGAAAATAATGAAATCCTATTATGCCCACTGATTTTTCATTTTAATAATAAAAAACACATCCATATTAGTGTTATATAAAAATAAATAAATGGGAATCTAAATTTCCAATCAGGCTGGCATCATTTCACTTGACCAAAAGAAACTTTAAATATGATGCAGTTAATAATTAATTAATGTGATTTTTCATTCACTTTCCAGATGAACTATTTTCCCTTAATTTGTAACTTACAATAAGCTTTCACAACCTGCTGACATTGCTGGAGATAAATACGACTATTAGTAGCAGTCAGGAGTATTTCCTGGATTACATAAACTGTATTTTGGAAGTAAATGAATTCAATATAGAAGTTATAAAACTGTACTGGAAAAGGAATTGAAGAAATTGTTTATATTATTATTGTCCAGACATTACCAAGGACAGGGGGGAGACCCCCCCTTGTTTCTCTTAAAAAGGGTTTTTGTTTGATCCCACAGCAATCAATCAATGAAGCCATACGGACATCAACCCTCCCCAGAGCATCTGCAGCAGGAACCAGCAGTGGAGAAAATGGACGGGTGGTGAGCCACGATTTTCCCCAAACCATGCAGGAGATTCCATGCATGGGTCACAACTCTGGGATGGCCCTGGGAGCAACGGGATTATAATTGTCCCTTGATGGATCTTCTGGATGAGACCAGGGTCTCCCTTGCCCCAGCAAGGGGCCAAAAGCAGACCATTCAAGAAGAGGGACAATGCAGTGGATCTTCTAGAAGAAAGCAGATCCATTTCCTTTGTTTTCTTTGTGTGTTTGTATGTGTCTGTTTATTTTGCAGTAAATCCACAGGCAGAAGAAAGTACAACCTGTACTGCAATAAGGAGAGGGCAACTGGACTGAACATAATTTGGAGATATCCCTGAGACACGGTTACAGAAACACTGAGGAAGACAGCGCCATTTTGTTTTTAACTTGGTTGTTAATAAGTTCTTAGTGTGTGCAATATATATTTTTATTACTAATTCCCGTGATGTCAAGGTAATATCAGCCCTGCCCTACTCAAAAGTTTTAAATCAGGTTTAGTTTGGGATGCAAACCATAAATGTCTACACTACTAACAGTGAAGGGGGGGGGAGGTCAGTTGGAGCAACAAAATGTGTTAAAATTGTTGCAATGAGCCTGAGTAGGGGTATTGAAGGAGTTCACCATTTCCCTGTCAAATGGGAAAAAGGACTTCTAGGACAGTTGAAAGAAAAGCCTAACTTGGAGAAAGAAATAGGAAAGTTTTTTTAAAAAATGAATTATGTTGCGTATTCAAATTTGCAAGATCCCAAGTATGTAGAGGTTAGTGCCACCTATATTGGCACTAATTGCCAATAATTAATTGGTGTTCTTGGAATTTGCATTTAATAGGCTATCACTTGGACAGATTACCAGGCAACCACCTAAGGTGAGGGCTATTTCCTATACATGGGGAAAACCAGGAAAATGTGTTTTTTTCTGTGTGTGTGCACACACACGTTTGTATGCATGTGCATGTGTACACACAAGCACATTTCCTTGTCTGCCTTCTCAAAAATGAATAGGCAAATAACAGCCATTTTCTCATTCTTGCACTTCTGTAAATGTTCCTTCCTGTGGCGATTTTTGAGTAGAGAACCCTGCATTGCCAATTAATGTTAAATATCCAAACTATTTTGAATACATTCAGCTTTTTGGTCTTTCTGGAATACATCTAAAGAATATCCCATGGAGTAACTGAGCTGCGTATATTTACTATGACATGAGAATAAATCCAGATTTCATTGAATAATGCCAACAAAGAAATGCATTCACCTAGATTCAGCCTTCCTCAATATTTGCAGCTGGTTCCATTAAAAAAAAACCTCAACTAAAATCAGATTCAGGAATCAAATCTTGGCCAGCAACCGCATCTGCAGAAAAGCCAACAGGTTGGTTTTCCAGCTCATCCATCTTCATGAATGAAAGTGGAACACTCAAAACATACCAGCTGGTACCTTGCTTCCTACTTGGTCTCTGATTCAAAACCCAAGCTTCCAATGAAATTCTGAAATTTACAGAGATGTCCAAAGCACTAGAAAGTGGACTTGTCAACAGTATTTCTCCCAGTCATGTGCATGCTAGCACACCCAATGAAATAAAAGCTCCAACATGAACATAAACTACTTGAGCAGAGCAAAACACTTTTCACTGACGAGAACTGTGTTAAAGAAGAGAATCTTCCACTTCATCCTTAGTCCAGAGGAGGCCCAGTCTTCTTACATTTCCCATCCTCATATATGCATTTGCTCATGACTGGATCATAACACCAGATTTTACAAGGGGCTAAACCTTTATCCAAGTGCCAGTGCAAACTCCACAGGGATTTGTAATATCTAAGACCTGCAGAAAACAATGTGCAAAACATAAGACTTGCATAGAATGGAGGAAAGATGGTCAAGGCTTCAACACAGGCTATAGACTAAAATGACTTCATGGTGGGGTTTGATATGACATGAGTTTGTTTTGTTTTTCACAAGTGTGACTAACAACTGGCTCTAAAACAAACATTCATATATCACATATGCTTATAAAGTGTAAGCAGCCACTGAAGTCTGATTTCTAGGAACTGATTTTACCATTCAACACTGTGTTGTTCCACCCACTTCCTCCATTCCTCTTAAGATGGCACTTTCATAAGACTGGCAATATGGAAAATGCAGATCCCCTTATGAGGGCACAGCATGCCTAATAGCTATTTCTTTCTGTCAGTGCCACTGGAAAGCTTTTGTCCCCATCACTTCATTCAGCTATCTGTCAAGACTCAGATCCCAGCATCTGATATTAACTCTTCAAGGTCTTGTTCTTGGTGTATTATTATTGTTATTATTTTACGTCTGTTTTTGATTATATTTTGAGTTTAATTCTGTGTATGTATTTATGGTGCACCAAATTCACCTAACCGAACCTGCTTTTTTGTTAAGAGAGCTTTTGAGTGTCAAGGACAATCTGATATTTCTGGTAGTTTCAAGAACTTTTAAAAGTTCCTGCAACTATCTTCCACCTTAAAACCTAATTTAAGAAGAGTGCAAGAATTTCTTTCTGTGTGGTCCAAAAAAAACAAAAAAGCCCCATGAAATTTAAAGAAATGCAAAGTCTTTGAAGCAGAACGTATCAGTGGCATGCCTAACAATTGTACCAGCCAGTTAAATGAATCTGTGGAAGGACAAAGGCTGTGGTAAAAGGACATAGATAATAGGACTCATCTTTAAAATGTTTTTTTTTTGATCAATGAAAGGGTGGGCGGAAAGAAAGAGTGATGCTGAAGAAGTTGAGAAATGTTAACTTGTAATATGTATTTTTACTACAGTTTTCTTAAATATAGAATAATGGGGATTGGGGAACCCTTAAAGACATTGACATTTTCTCAACAAGAATCCATATTTAACAGTTTTGGCTTTCATTAAATTTTTCTCTTTGGTACCTGGATATATATTTATTTTTTAGTTTAAGAGTTGCATTTGTTTTCATTCACCATTTTACTTGTCTTTTATTGATGTAAAAAGCAAACAAAGAAAAATTGCCTGGGCTTTTTTATAATATGAACTTGTTCTCCGTTTTTCTTCCCTAACCATGTTGTTTTGTCTCAAGACTGAATTAATGGAAGCAGAACAAAATATGTTGCAATTAGTGTTGGCAAACCTTTGCCAATACAGAAACCAAATCACATGTGAATATGTAAACCCTCTAAATTGTAAAAGAAAAAGTTCTCAATTCACAAAATATTGTCTTCCATATTTAGAAAGTGTCCTAAATAGTTAAATATGTATGGAGATTCTCAGTCATCCAGGTCATGTCCCAAATGTGCTTTTTCAAGAGGCAACTGGACTTTCTGGCTTTTCTTTGAAACTGGTTCATTTCTCATCCAAGAAGCTTCTTCAACTTTGACTGGATGGTGGGGAATGGAAGGATTTATACTCTTGCAGACAGCTGACCAAACAAATGACCAGCTGTTTACAAGGAGTATAAATCCTTCCATTCCCCACCATCCAGTCAGAGCTGAAGAAACTTCTTGGATGAGAAGTGAAACATCTTCAAAGAAAAACCAGAAAGTCTAATTACCTCTTGAAAAAGCACCTTTGGGATATTCTAAATCAGGGATGTCAAACTCATGGCCCGCGGGCCAGTCACGTCATGTGCTAGCCCTACCCAGTTTAGTGAAGGGTGAGAAAGTCTCAATATGTCACGTGACACTGCAATGACGACACGAGTTTGAAACCCCTGTTCTAAATGGTAGATACTGACCAAGTGATGCTACTTGAAACTCCAGGCTATAAAACTCAATCTGGTTTCATTTCATACTGAGTATACCTTTTGAAAATAGTTTAGGAGCTGATAGTTCTACTAAATTGTTGCCAGCAACTGATTTGAAATGGACCTTCAAGGTAAACACAAAAAAATTATATTCACTGGCCAGATTTTAAAAAGCTTTTTGACACAGTTACAATGAAGCAAATCAAATTACATCTTTCAATAGAAAACAGACTCTTAAAGCCCAATGGATGCAACTATAACTACTGTTGTCCATTCCTGACTTGGACATTTATTATTGTTTCTGTAATTCCCAAACCTCTCAACTGGCAATACTGGTAGTTCTTGCACGCCAATCGGCTGTATGATGTTAGATCATGCTAAACTGGAACCTTCTAAATATGTCTTGTGGTCATTGTGGCCTGAAGGTCTGGATGTTGGTTCCAGTTCATCTGGAAGGCTGTGTTTTCAGGAAGGCTATTCTAGCTGCATCACTAATTAAACTAGGTACATGTCAGTAAATAACCAACAATTTTTTGTGTGATTACTCATTCTTAACAGCAATTATTTCTTGAACATAATTTGCAAATGGAGGATCTACCAAATAATTTAAATGGTCAGGAAAAATAGAAAATGATTGTATAGTGAGGAACTTTAGCTTGTTTTATACAGTTGCACACTTGAAACAGATTTACACAATTTGGAAAAATACTTAAATACTTAACATATTTAAAATAATTCCGTACTTCAGAAGTTACAATGTTTAGCTTAGATTCTTAACCATCTGCACAGAATATATAATTATCTTTAAAATGCAGCACAAAGAAAGAGAAAGTTACATAATATAATTCGTCAAAATGACAAAGCAACTTCTATCAACTTATGGAGTCTGTTATTGTTTACACCCAGTTCCAGCCTAGATATTCAATTCAATATAGCAAATGATCAACATTGGGACTGCACCTTCCATTCTAGTTCAAGAATTAGCAGCTTTATACAATGTTATCACATTTGTAGGGTGAATTACACAATAATGGTGTCATACATATTTTAAACTATGAGTGTCTGTTTTGTTTTGCTTTGTTTTCTTTTGATGTATGATTGTGTATTCAATTTATTCTAGGGCTACAATCCTTATCAGGTTTACAAGCAGGCTAGTTCCATAATAAATCAATGGAGCTTAATTCTGTCTTTATCTTGTAAGTCAAAAGGGGGGGATTAGCACTCCAGATGTTGCTGAATTATAACTCCCAGAATATTAAGATGTTCAATATGTTCAATGAAAATAAGATTGAAAAGTCATCCATACTAGCTATTTACTTAGACTTAAAGCATGGTTTTCTCAGACTGTGGAGTTACATGTTAGATCCAATAAGGAAGAACAGAAATGACATCCATGGCTGTTTGATTTTGATCGTTATCTGAGTTGCTACAGGATAAATATTTTCCATTTTCAAAAGGATAAACTATTCTGGCTTTATGGAACCTATTGCTACTGGTGTTATGCATGTGTCATTAAAACTGTTCACTTTTATAAAATGATCCAATTATACAGTACAGACCATTCCCTTGGCCTCTGGTGTTTCAGGACATTCTCTCATGGAGTATACTTCTTCGTCCGTGTGAATGTATCTTCTAGAATGTTCCACATATAATTTCCAGAATTGAGAGACCACCTGTCTGCAGAAATGATTTTGAAATAGTGGGTATTTGGTAGTATTTACACAGTTATGATTCAGTCACAATCCTCTTTATTAAATATATCTAGCCACATGAATCCCTTTGAAGTTCCTTATGTGTTGAATATGTGTGAGGGATAGACGCAGGAGCCATGGAATCAGAGAGTAAGATGTTTATTGCGAGATGACTGCGATTCAAAACGTCCCTGCAACTGTCAGGGTATTTATACTCGAGCCCAAAGCAACTGTCAAATGACCAGCCAATCAGAGAGCTGGTAACAGGGAACATTTGCATATATAATACTATGTAATTTAGTAGTTTACTTGTGAGCACAGCTGCCTTCCTTGACACGGGTCATCTTTTAGACTGGGTAGTGGGGAGTTAGTAGGTAGATGAGAGAGAGAGAGAGAGAGAGAGAGAGAGAGAGAGAGAGAGAGAGAGAGAGAGAGAGAGAGAGAGAGAGGGGTGGAATTTTAGTGGCTGGTTGAAAATCTATTAGCCATAGTTGAGCCACAATAATCAAGTTGGGAAGCTACATTGTTTTTCTATATAGCTGTCACCAAGTGGCATTTGCATATCCCATTAATCCATGTTGTCTAGAATAACTATTATCCATATACAATAATTCTATCCCATAAACTTTGCAGGCTTTTACATTTTATTGCTTATTTTGCTTTTATGATTTAAAATGACCAGTGTAGCATATAACTAGACAATAAACTCCAATATAAAATACAACTTAAGAAAAAAAATGATTGCAGAAACCTCACAACATTGATTATTTTCTAATGTTGGTGGAGAATTCTATCTTTGAAAGGCTATAATAGCAAATCCTGCACACAAAAATCAGACTAGTTCTAGTTGCTCATTATGTCAGCCAAAATATAGGTTTTTTTTTTAAAAAAAAAAAAAGAAGAAGAAGAAGCAATAAAGAAACAATCAAGCCCTGATCTAAAGTGATACACTCTTTTCTGCTCCTCATTCTCCAAGGTCATATTTTAGACATAGTCATCATACATAATGTCCTGTTAGATTACCCTTTATTGAAATCAACACATCTGGAGGGTACCATTTGAGGTCTGCTGTTCCACATCTTCCTGCTGTTCATCTATTCCTGTCACGAATGAAGGTGAATATATGTGTCCCAGGTAATGTTGCAGGATCCTATCTGGGTTGGTCACTGGGACTGGAGATTTTATCTTCTGAGCTGTCAGACTCATTTTGGAGACCATCCACAGAGACGTACTCTGAGGATGGGCTCCAGCTTACTCTGAAAGCTCGGAAGACAAAATCTCTGGTCCCAGTGATTGACCCAGATCAGATCTATTCCTGTATTTGCAACAGCAAAAAAAACCCAAACCTCATATTTTCCTGGATATTGGTTCAATAAAGTGAAGACAAAGGAACCAGCAGGCTCCAAATCATCAAATTTATTGCCTCAAGTGAATTTCAAAACGCTGGCTGTTACCTTTAAAATCTTGAATGGTCTAAATCTATTCCTAAAGACCTTGGTGAACTGACTTCACTCATAAGATTCTGTCTACATGCTTCAGATCACTGTCAGGATCCTTGGTCACGTGCTCACCAATTAGCACAACTCGGTAGTTCGACATAAGCTTTCTCAGTGGTAGACTTGGAATTGCAGAATAGCCTTCCTACTCAGAACATTTCAGATTCACTGCAAGCCTTTTAAAAAGCTATAAAAATGAATTTGTTTGCATTCATCTTTCCAGAGTACATGATTTATGCGTGACTTTCAATTCCAACAATATCAAACTTGGCTTGATTTCTGCAGTTTTATATTACATGTGGCTTTTGTATATTTAGATAAGCTTGTGCTTGAACAACCTTTATTACTAGTAAGTGATTTTATGAGGGCAGGTCTCAGAGGCAGGATAAAATATACTGTATAAATAAAGTAGTGCTTAACACTTGTTCTCTGACTATGATCTGCCAGCCCCAACTATAAGGCAAGGCTGGTTTGCCAAATGATTTTTTTAAAAAACAGAATGGTATTTTTCCAATTTTCTAATTGGATTTGCAAATCTGTAGTGTTTCTGCACTATATGTTCTTTCAAAAACTGTTGCTTGACTATGAGCTTGGCTGGAGTAAGCAACGCTGGAAGTTGACTTGTCAATATTAGATAAATAATGAAATCCAAGTACGTAATTAGAACCCTGGGAAATTTATTTACATTTATTTTGCACATGTCATTGCTCTACCTTTATTTTCCGCCCACCCACCTGTGGTTAACCATAGGGCAGAGAATTTAAGGTTAAATCTCTGCTGCAAGCTATAGCATCATTATTTCCATTCATTCATAGCTCATGAATTCTTCAGAATCATTAAATCAATGAGACTTTATTTTTTTAAAGATTTATAATGGATTTTGTGTTGCCAGACTGAAGAAGTTTAGCAAATGTTACATCGTATACTTCTTAGCACAGCAAAATCAGGTAAAAGACATATTTCTCTATGAAACCGCTATGAAGAACTTAAGAACCGTGAATCCCCAGGTAAAATTCTGTGATGTCATTTTCATACCATGATTCATTATGCTCTTAGCAATTTCTTGTTGGGCAGCAGCAGTATGGTGGTCTGTTCAGTGTTTGGAAAATTTAAATAAATTGTATCAGAAGTTTATCTTTCTTGAACTGTACTGGAATTGCTGTTAAACATGTAGGCTCTTCTTATTTGTTTAGCAATCTCTGAAATTATCTGAATTCCTTTAATCTTCAAAGATCATTTATATTTTTATTTACACTTACATTTATATTTGTTTCCTCTAAGATCATATACTTCTACTCTCGTTTTATCTCTGTGTGGTAGTTTAGGTCCTAAAGCTATCAGGTCAACTTAATCATGAAAGAGTATTTATCTGGGGTATTAGCAGTCTTTTTAAAATGTTTATTAAATAGTAATGGAAATATGTAAACAAATACAAAAAGAAAGAATAAAAGTAAAATGCAAATGAATAAGTGAAAGATTTGGAAATGTCATGGAGGCTATAATTTTCTAGTATGAGCAGTCCTAATTAAAGACCCAGATATTTTTTCTTCTTCCTGGAACACAAAATAATACATGTTAAAATACTTGTCTGAATTTCTAGGGAAATTCTTCTGCAAAAGGAATTAGTGTTGGATTATATTGGTATCAGCATGAACATGGCCACAACTGAGTATAGTTGTGGTTATGTCTACATCTGATGCAAGAAAGATACACCTGAAAATCCTGACCAGTGATGGCTCTGAGCCAACATCAAACTCAGATTCCTCCCAGGGATTCATCAAACAATTTCCTGATTAGCAGTTCTGGGCACCATTCAGACTTAAAACAAAATGGCTGCCAGGAAATCAGGAGCAATATAATTGTATAACTCTGTGGAAAGTAATGTGTTTGTGTAAAGTGATGTTTAATTGCTTTAGAAGTTATTCACCATGTGAGCACAACAACTGAAGTATGTCAAAGTAGATCTCCACACTACTATTTTGAATGTGAATTTATATATGCCTTCTACAACATTTGAAGCAATTTAATTGCTAATAAGGAAATTGTCAGAAGGACTCTTAAGATCAAAAATGACAAAATTAAACATGAAAAATACTATGATTAGTGCACCAGCTACACATGTAATTTGTTTGGCCTTGGGGCTTCAATATGCCAATATTGGGTTCAGGAATGTTGATGTTGAAGTTGCAGACATCACTCAAACTCCTTGGCCTACTACTAGATTTTTTAAGAGTTTTATAAATGAATAGGAAACTAGCATGCTATAAAGCAAAACATCAGCTTTATAGGGTATAAGCTATATTTCAATCAATATCTCTAGTCTACATATAGATGCCATTTTTAAAGATAGGCATTTACGTTCTAATATTATACGTGAGTGGCCACATCTAGCAACAGATTCTTCTTTTTTATGATAATAGTTATCATGCATGTTCAAAATTCCAAATAGGCCTACTGGCCTCAAAAGGTCAGCGAGATTTGGACTAATCTCTTTTATTAGAAACCCTTCAAAGCTTTTGAAATGTGCATGCTTTTGCAGTGGCAGTGTCTTTTTTTGTTAAAGTGTTCCAGCTGTTTATTTACAAAGGTCTATATTTGTGCGGGCAACAATGTTCAGAAGGGAGTTTTTCTTTATAGTGCAATGCGATTTAAAACTTTCATCTAGATTTATCATCAAATGGTGATATTGACATTCCAGAAATAGAAATATATGATAGACTCAAATAGAATTATTCCCAGGAAGAAGTTTCCAGAAAGAAGTTATAGCAACTCTTGTTTGAACTAAGACTAAGGACCTATAAGCCACAGCATGATGTTTTATTTCTTAACATTACATATCATACACAAAACAAAGTAGAAGTGGAGACAAAGAACCTTGATCCATAGAAAGAGCTAGTCTGCACATAAAGGTGTTTCAGGCCCAAGGGCTTATAATATAAACATAGTGTAGTATATTGCTTTCTTTGCTATTCATAAAACATTAAGGAGATCTTGCTGTGATCTAACATTCCAAACACACAACAGTGCCTTTGGGAAATTTCTTTATTTCTGGCTATCTGTTAGTAGTTCCTATAGAATCCAACAGTTTCTATTAAAGAAAAGCCACATTTTGAGGGACTTATTGCTCCTTGTTGATTGAATTGAACAAATCAAGTCTGTTTGTTTTTGGTACTTCCAGCTGAATGTTCATAATATTTCTTTCCCTAGTGGATCCTTCTCAAACCCAATATTGCAAAGGGTGAAATGCACATCTATCTTCTCACTCCACACCTTGATTACCGGCCAAGCTGACAATTCAGCCAGAAGACCTGATCTCTCTTTTATTGATATCTTCTCTTATAACCTTGAAAATGCCAATCTTAACTTTTGAAGGCATGTTAATGCTCTTCATGAATAGAGTAGCTTTATCATTATTATTTTTTTCATGCTCTTCAGTAAGAAGATTGTGATGCTTCTTGGATGGTGCTGCCCTGGCCTCATTTTGAAGCAGGTGGCTTGATCTGCAGAATGAGCATGAGAGTTCCTAAATACTGCATTCAGTTTTGGTCACCACAATATAAAACAGATATGGAAACTCTAGAAAGAGTGCAGAGAAGAGCAACAAAGATGATTAGGGGACTGGAGGCTAAACATATGAAGAATGGTTATATGAACTGGGTATGTCTAGTTTAATGAAAAGAAGGACTAGGGGAGACATAATAACAGTGTTCCAATATCTCAGGGGTTGCCACAAAGAAGGGGGAATCAAGCTAGTCTCCAAAGCACCTGAGGGTAGGACAAAAAGCAATGGGTGAAAACTGATCAAGGTGAGAAGCAACTTACAACTAAGGAGAAATTTCCTGACAGTTAGAACAGTTAATCAGTGGAACAACTTGCCTCCAGAAATTGTGAATGCTCCAACACTGGAAGTTTTTAAGATGTTGGGTAACCATTTGTCTGAAGTGGCCTAGGCAGGGTGGTGGATAGAAGACCTCCAAGGTCCCTTCCAACTGTGTAATGCTATTCTATAGCGCAGGTTAACTTTCTACTAGTAAATTTGAAGTGACTTCAGACAATGCTGGTTCAATTGGCTAGGAAATAGAGCCAAACACCTAGAGAGCCGAGGTGGCACAGTGGTTAGAGTGCTGTACTGCAGCCACTTCAAGCTGACTGTTATCTGCAGTTCGGCGGTTCAAATCTCACCAGCTCAGGGTTGACACAGCCTTCCATCCTTTCGAGGTGGGTAAAATGAGGACCCAGACTGTGGGGGCAATTTGCTGACTCTGTAAACTGCTTAGAGAGGGCTGAAAGCCCTATGAAGCGGTATATAAGTCTAACTGCTATTGCTAAACACAATTGGAAAGGGGAAACCTTTAGCTTTACCTTCCAAAAATAAATGTAGGATTTACATCTCAGTTACTGGACAAACTATTCTAAGACTTTTTAGTTCATCTGTTCTGTATATGATCACTAGTGTCAAAACCAGCATGACTGGGAGAATAATATGTTTGGCCATGGAGAGAGATAGCTGACCTAGATAGGATTTTGATGTAAATGTTTATGTTTTCAGAAGCTTTGTGAGCATTTAATTCTTTGGATTAAACAGAACAATTTTGAGTGTTCATATCCAAACCTAAACATGCATGTTTTATCTCAATTTAGAATGAAATGGGCTTGACTAAGGACACCCAAATTTGTTTTCAAATGGTAACTTGTATTGTGCCAATGTGGCACATTAGATGGAGAATAGTTATATCAATTACATTTAATTTTAATTGAGTTTAAATATATGTGAAATAAATTTAGCTTCACTTGTAAATTCAATATAGGTTATAAATTAGTGCCTGAGCCACTACTTTTCTAATTGCAGCACTCAAGGGCAGAAGGTTGCAACTCAGAAAAAGAATGTGTCTCTGATTTCCAAGTTATTGACTGTAGATTGTGATTTTAACAGCACAGGAAAACTTCTCAAGGAAATATGTAGCAGTAGCTAGGATTTGGAGACTTTCACGTGCAAACTATATAGTCTCCCATTGTTCTAAGAACATTTGCTTTGTTTGATTGAAATATAAACATTCAGAGGCACATGCATGAGGATGCCAAAAGGACAAAACCTGCATCAGGACATCATGATATAAACTTTGCCCCATTGTACTTGCAGTTCAATAGCATTGCACACAAACATAACAGGCAGAGTTTACGTCATGTCATTGTGACCCATGTTTCTTCATTTTGCCTCCCCCTCCATCCTCTAGATGTTTGTGCACATATTGCATTTTGTCTCCAAGATTCATGAGATCTGTTCAGGAGGTATTTTTAATATATAGATTCAGCATCATTTTGAGAACCACAATACATTAGCACTTTCTCTAGTGCTTATATTGTTTTGCAAGATAAAATACAAGGCAATGATTGCTTAGGAATCAACAGTGTGAAAACACAAATGTGACAATGGGCTTTGTGCCTGGGTAAGAATTTACAACAGCATTGATGTGTCTTGTGGTAGAGGGGTGTGGTGGCCTAGAGGTGGGACTCTTGCCTCACAATCAGAACGCTATGAGTTCGATCCTAGGTAGAGACAGATATTTCTCTCTCTGGGCACACTGAGAATATATCTCTGAATATAACTCTGCATTGGCAACAGGAAGGGCATCCGGCCAGTAAACATTCAGCTCCATTCAGTTGCCCAGACCCCGTAAGGGATTATGGGGTCATTAAAAGAGGATCATTGATGTGTCTTGTGATGGAATCAAAGCCTACCACAGTGCTCAAAGCTTTGCCACATTATACTAAAATTACGTTCAGTAAGCTGAAAAAAGTGTTTTATGGTTTGATTCAGGAGTTGCTCTTCCTAGATAAGTTACCAACTATAGATAGATAGATAGATAGATAGATAGATAGATAGATAGATAGAGAGAGAGAGAGAGAGAGAGAGAGAGAGAGGAGAGAGAGAGAGAGAGACTAGTATAGATCTATTTCAAGCTATTTAGCTCTCATCAGCTAGCCATGACTAGTCTTTTTATTTATTTATCAGCACAAATGCAATACAAATGTAACAAAGGCAACATTAAAAAATAATGGCTTCCTGTCTGGATGGTCTCTTGGGATGTACATATATATTAGCTCCCACTTGTACTCAACCCATTTTTCATTTTACCTCTTCTTTCAGTTTTACTAGCAAATCATTCCTGCAAATCATTGGAAATATTGATCCTATCTGTGACATTATAAAAGCCATCGCCTGGGACATGAGGTCAAATCATTTCCATTCTATTAGCAAGAAAACAGTGTGTGCTTGCCGTAGATATTCAGGCAAGTTTGGATACCATATCAGGAGATCCCAACCCCCACCCACCCACTCAGGTCATTTAAAAGCACTTGAGTCACTGGAAAGGAATGCTGTGTTCTCACAAATAAATCTGGAGGTACTTATCTGGTCAGACTAAACCACAAGAAAAACTAGTCATTGATTATTGATACAAGGCTATGATTTTTAATAAGGACATATGCAACTGGAACATGGAATGTGAGAAGCATAAAACAAGAACATCTTGAAATAGTCAAAGCATATATGAAGCACCCTAAAGGTGTCCTAAAGGTTTTAGAAATAAGTGGACAATATACTTTTCAGGCCGTTAGATCATATGAAAGGATAATAATAAAAATATTTTTGGAGTGGCTGTTTAGGTTGTGTGTGAACATAGCATCTATCCGTGATAATTTGAAGAATGCCATGATGTTTTCCTTATAAAAACAATATTCCAAGTGTGATAAGACTACACTTGAAATATTGCATCCAGTTTTGGTTGCCACAATATAAAAAAGGTGTGGAGACTCTAGAAAGAATGCAGAGAAGAGCAACCAAGACAATAAGAGGACTGAAGGCTAAAACATATCAAGAATGGTTGCAGGAATTGGGTATATCTAGTTTACTGAAAAGAAAGACTAGGCATAATAGCATTCTTCCAATATTTAAGGGATTGTCATAAAGAAGGGGGGCAGCCTATTCTTCAAAGCACCTGAAGGCAGAACATGAAGAAATGGATGGGAATTAATCAAGGAGAGAATCAACCAAGAACTAAGAATAAATTGCCTAATAGTTAGGACAATTATTAATGGAATGGCTGTGGGTATTCCAACACTGGAGGTTTTAAAGAAGAGATTGGATAACCATTTGTCTGAAATGGTATAGACTCTCCTGCTTAAGTAGAGGGATGGACTAGAAGACCTCCAAGGACCCTTCCAACTCTGTTATTCTGTGAATAACAAAGATAAAGTGGGCTACAGTTTTTTAAAAAAAGAAAAAGTAGAAAAGATGTTATTTTACTTTGAATCACAGAGCAAAGCAGAAGGGAAATCAGAAAAACTATTTGAATTGGCCTCAAACTTTGAGTTTTAGGCCTCTGATCCCTTTTCTTTCAACACTTCCCTTCTCATTTGGTTGTCAATATATTATCTTTCTTTTTATGGTGAGGGATCTTAAAAAGTTGTTTGACCCACTCTCAATGTCTGCTTTTTGGGGGATTTTGATTTCTTCAAATCCATCTGGGTCCAATATCATCCTTGAAGGAAATCAAGATTCTGAGCAGGACTGCAGTCTGTCCACTTCTTCGAAATTTAGAAAGGAAGACTTACCTGCTATATTGATTGTTTCCTTTTTCCTGTGGAAAAAAGAAGAATTAGTGCCGGAGGGAGGAGAGTAAAACTTGGGAGAGAAGTTAGGATTAATTTGTCCAGGTATAGGCATTACACCAAACTGGTTTAGAAAATAAATTGATAAGCTCCAATCTTTTCCTTGTGGTCCTAAAATAAACTGTAGTTTAATGCCACATCCAAATGTAATACAATAGCCTTGAGTCATCATAGGCAGTAGGTGGAGGATGCTAGTTTTTAGTGTTCTGTAAAACTCTGGCTTTCTGTATGATGCATTACAGAGACTTGCATACACAAAGAAATGACATATCTGGAAATGGAAATATTCACGCTGTTGAAACTGACAGAATGGTATTCTGGATGAATTGAGATGGCCATAAATTTATATTCAGGATGCAGCAGGTATTCTGAGTTAGAGAATGGCAGTTCAAAACTGGAGGAGGG
Source organism: Thamnophis elegans (assembly GCF_009769535.1). Taxonomy (NCBI): domain Eukaryota; kingdom Metazoa; phylum Chordata; class Lepidosauria; order Squamata; family Natricidae; genus Thamnophis; species Thamnophis elegans. The sequence goes on from NC_045542.1 coordinate 93,440,729, forward strand.
AGGGTTATTGCATTGATGAAGCACCTCAACATTGTTGCTTTTACAGAAGGAACAAGTCCTTTAAAAACATAATTTCCAGGTTTTCTAGTTCACAGAACACATGTAGCTGTAAATTTTATTATTGATGGATTAGGCTGGATTGAATTGGATTTGTTCACTGCCTGAAACATAAGTATGCAGAGCCATCCGGATCTGAACCAGTATTCCCTAAAATCATGCAAGGCACATTCATTATGCTGTGCTCTACCTGTCAGTCTGAAATACATTTAATTCCTATCATGAGAGTTATTTCTGAGATTTAATAAGTTAATGTTAACACAACACTCTCTCTGGAATAATAATATGCAGAATGCACATCTCTTTTATTAGCCACATGGTCTGTGTGATTGCACAGGCTGATTGTCAAAGTATTGTTTCATTCCTGAGAATCAATATGAGATAATATAACAGTCACATCATGTGTTCATTACTCTATAGGGATGGTTTAACATGTTCTCTAAACCGCCTTGCCAGTAATTTCTTCTTCATTCAGGCTGGCAACAGAATTAATGGCACATTGCCATCCATACTTCTTAGATAAAAGGTACATGATGTTGTTTGTATAAGCAAAATGAGAAATCAATGCGTTCTTGACAGAAGATTAAAAGCCACTTTGTCCCAAGGGCTGATTTGTTGATTTTGACACCATTTTAAAACATTCCATTTATTAACAGGAGTTACTTTCAGAAAGCAGAAATTGACAGATTAGTTCAGTTGGGAAATTATTGTGAGTAATTTCCAGTTTAGTTTGCCCCCAGCATCTTCAGAATCAATTGTTAGATCCAGTTTAGAGCAAATACACCCAGACTAAAAAAAAGAGAAGAGGAAGAGGGGGGAGAAGGAGAGAGATGACAAGCAAAAATAAAGAGAGAAATGAATTGGCAAGAATTTACATTATATTTTTGTCTATATACCAAACAGTACAGAACTTTCCTAGAAGTATTATTGTGGCTAAAAGTCCCAAAGGAATTGACTCTGGATTGTTTCAGAGATTCCTCCTCTGTTCTGCAACATGAAGATACAATTTGGTGGACATAGATGATGTATCCAGCACAGTTTAACTAATCAAATGCAATGTAGTCAAGACAAGCCAATCCACTCTTCTTTGTGACAGCGCTTCAAGACAGTTACCATGTGCCCCGATCCTTCTCTTTGATAACAAGACATAACTAGGTCCCTTAATTGTTTGTCATACCATTTAGCCTCCAGAGCCTTTGGTATAAACCAACCTCAACATTTGGAGGCAGAGTCCATAGTAAAAATCAATCTCTTCAATAATTTAGAACTTCTATAGCTATAAGTTCTCAAGCCTGTGAAACCCAAGAGATTCTAGTGGCAATATTATAAGCCTTCTCACTATGATTGGAAAAAGTGGGGTGCTTTTTCTATTATGAGTTAAAAGGGAAAAAAATCTGGGATAGAAAGGCTCTATAAAATTTCTTACAGTAATACATCTAGTATATGAGCAACTGATTGGATATCTCACTTCTTAAGCAACTAACATTATAATTCCAAATCAGACTTGGCACTTTGTAAATGATATGAATTACTTAAAAAGTATTTATGATAAATAGCTGTGTGTACACAATTTCTTTATGCATACAACTCTTTATTATAAATCCCAAATTTATGAAATAATGTTGTTTTCCTTCCCATCTTCTTTTGGTCTATATTGATCCTTTGGTTTTGCAACTTCCAGATATTCTTTAATTAGTTTTTCATAGACTATGTGAGAACTGTCAGAACCTAATGCTCAGAGAATGAAAATGTGTAGGGGGTAAGTGTTTTCTCTTGGTGGACATTCTCCACTAAAGTGGACCCTTAATCACATGAAGTTTTTCCAAGGAAAAAGAAAATTGTCCATTGTAGTTGCTTCTCCCAAATGCACATTCAACCTCACAACTTCCTGCACTGCCTAAGGAAGGCTAGTCTCTCTGGTATAGCTACAGTTCAAAGGAAGCACAAGTATATATCCTGAATATATTTTACATTGGCTTTACAAACCTGATAAGGAATTAGATTCATGGTATGAAGCAGTCTTTCCATGCTAATGAAATTTTTGCCATTCCAAAAGCCTAATCAGTATCTTTATTTCAGTTTTCTTCTGCTTTGGTCTCAAAATTTCAGTTCATAGCTTTTCATCATTACTAACATTGACATAGTAATACAAATTACTACTATAAATCTGAAATAATGATTTATTATTCATTCATCATATGTAATGAATTATTCAAGCATGCATAATTATTTCTGAAAGGTTTAGGCCATAAACAGGAGAAGTGTTAAGATGAAAGTTAAATGAACCACATGGATTCATTTGACCTGCTGACATTTCAAAGCCTGTACATTTTTCAGATTTGTGCCAGTAATTTTTACAATTATTTGCTGTGAATAGCGCTAGCTTTTTTATTCTACTGAAGCAATCACCCAGATAAATAACAGATTTTAAGCTCTTTTCTTCTAAAGCTATATTCATTCTAATAATTATATATAGAGAGGTCGAAGTGTTGCATTAGAACTTCTAAATTACCACCATCACATGCTGCTTAATTTTCCCATGAAAAATTAAATCCAAAAATTACAAAGCACAATGGACAGTTTTTTATAAATTAAATGCAAGACTTCCCCTTTCATCAATAGGTTTTTTTTTCTCATTATCTGCTAATAATTCTACTGATCTGCAATTTGTACTGTTGGGCTCACGTCTGACTACAGAACCTGACTCCTTGGAAATCTAAGCCTGTTATTTTACATATAATCTACCTAACTGATCCATCATCACATATTTCACTCTCCACACAATGAAACTAACATTCTAAAAGGATAATTATGAATGGATTGCAACAAGGAACTGTAAAGAGCTCCAGAGGTATTTCTGCCCCTAAGTGGAATGGGCATCATAGGAGCAGATGTCATTCCTCATGAATGATGCACTTTGGTACTCCAAAGATTCATACTATTGATAGGATTTTCCCCTCTACCAATAGGATTCTTTTACTTCTACAGTACTTCCTTGGTTTCCAATTTTAGTGCACCCTGTTGTTTTGCATTGGCATATAATCATGGTTTCTTTGGTGAATGAAATATAGAATCACTTTGTCTGAAAATTATAGATAATATCTTATATTATTAGGCTTTTCAGTTCATTAACTAGTCAATGTTAGCAAAGTACTTTTAATTAATTTCAAAAGCATCCCAAAAATAGTTAAAATATTCTAATATATGTGTAGGATTGTCCTGCACAGAAGGCATGTAATGAAGTCATGAGTGAAATGGAGGCTCATTACATGTGAATATATTTTTACATGTCACTAGCCTACATGTTTACCAATATATACTACATACATACAATCACATTTAGGTAGGCTAATAAAACAAATGCAGCTAAATAATTATTTTTAAATGCCTTGGTTTAAAGAGAGCTTTCTAGCTATCAAACCAGGAGGGAAATAAACAAGAATGCTATGACTTAAATTTTGTATGGAAGTGATGAAGTGCAAATGTATGGCTCTCTTGGCCTCTTTGCAATGAAATCCCTCAAGTTTAAAACAATAGCTTTCACATTGTGATATATAAATGACACCCAATATGGGGCACAACCCTGGGTTTAAAAGTCCCACACTCTACTGACTGATCTAGCTGGACTTCTTTCCTATCTTTACTGTCCTCTCCTCTTTCCACCTCAACTGGCAGCATGTCCACAACAGCTAAAGAGATGGGTGTGCTCCCCAAGGCTCTAATACACATCACCTATATACCTTGCTGCATCAGTGGATCTGCTGGTCCAAAATCAGTCCACACCAGTCGTGGTTAACAACTAGGCCAGCTCATCAGGTGTTGTGACAGTGCAGCTGTATTTCAAGGGCAAAACTAAGCTGCTTTTTCTCTTTTCTTAGTTCATGCCAATTGTTGCCTCACACTAGCAGAACATCAGCCATGTTTAAACGTAGAAACGAAAGTGGGATTATTTAGCTACAGAGAGGGAGAGTGATTTAGGACAGAATTTAACCACTTCCAAATTTTCTCAGTCTCAGAATTAAAATTGATCTGTCAAAAGGCCCAAAGATGATGGAATCAAAGCATAGCTAGCAAGTACTCAGAACTAAAAATGGCAACAAAACACTGACATCAGAAAATGGCACTGGGCACTAGCTATATTTTGTCCTCAGAAGCTGCTAACTTTAGTTGTGAGCTTATTTGTCATTTTGCAAACAAAATGTGTGCTTAAAAAGCCAAGCTCTACTGCTCTGTGGAGACCCTTCAAAATGACGGGACCTACTCAGCTTTAGCTCAGCTGAGATTAGCTCCAATAGTATGACAAGCAGTCTCCACAGCAAAACCAATGCTGTTAACCATGAAATTGGCATTATTAATATTTCCCATCAGGAGCTGCAGAAAGAGGCTCTGCTGGACTGGTGACAGCTCATCTTCGTTTGATTCTAATCATATATGAGTTAAGACGACATCATTAAAAGTACATTAAGTTTAATTATGCCAGCAGCAGCCACAGACAGTATGAGCCACCGTTTAATGCAGAATCCATAATTAGATGAGACTTAATCCATTAGATTCTTACTTGTTAAGAAAATATATCTCATATATAAGAGCCAGTACCAAGTAATCCTTAACAACTGACAGGAGATTAGCCACTTTCTTTCTTAGAGGTTGCTGCTTCACTTCAAATTTTCCATCTATATGTATGTATATGCGTCTCTCTTTGTGCGTGCATGTGTAAGAGAGAGGAGAGGATGTATCTGCTCTGAAGTATTTCAGTACTTTGATTTTTCTTTCTCTTGAAACAAGAATAAAAAGCGATAGATGTATCACTCATCTATCTCAGACTCATTTAATTACAGAAGATGGTTTATTCTGCAGTAATTTATCATGATTAGCGTGACAGTGCCCAAGTGCCTGGAAAGAGTTGGTGCATTTTATAGTAAGAAGATGTTTTAGACAAAGTAGTAAACAAGGAGGAACCAATGAGCATCATCCAGACATAACTAAATGTTCATATGGAAAATAGCTGCAGACAAAAATCTACAAAATATATATATTGCCCCAAGCAAAGTAATAGTCCTGTGCACTCTTCCTCATTTTTTTCTGGTATTATGGTTTCCACATCTTGCATATCAGTACAGATGACATGAAAATAATATGTATGATGTTGCGCAAAATGACAACAAATATATAATGAAGATAAACTGAAAAATCCTCAAGATGAAGGGAAGAGAAATGTTCAATAAAAGCCCACCAGTTTAAAGAGAAACAGCATGTAATGTTATCCATGGTACCTGCAAAAATTTATTAATATCTATTTTTTAAAATCACAAAACTCAAAATATATTTGATGAAAATTCAAACAAATGTGCATTTGTGTCAGCCCTCCTGGGTAAGCCAGACAGGAAAGACAACAAGCTGAGCTAAATTTACATTATGGTAAAGCTCCATTAACAGAATTTGAAACTCTAAAAGTAGAAACTTCCATCTGACACATTTAATTGCCAGGTCCTTCCTAAGGTTCTTTTCTGACCATTAAGGCCTTGAAGGATCCCCCTTCTCTTGTGTGACTGTTTCCTAGGCAACACCTCTTTCTCTCATCCTCCCGGATCATCCACATATTCCGTTACATCATGTTAGCAAAGTGGTTCTTGTTAGGTAAGCTCTCCGTTGGGAGAGCGAGTACGTTCAGCGAAGCGTTGTGAGAGTTGTGTTGGAGAACACACAAACCAGCATACAGAGACACTGCAGTTTAAATAGGCTTTTACTTTCATGGAAATAGAGGTATCAGAGTCCATCAAACAGTCCAAGTCATACACGGATAAGACAGTCAGTCATCAATGTCTTTCAGTTAAGGGATAATCCATAGTCCATACACATATAATCAGTCTGGTACTCAAAGCTTGCTAGCAGTTGCAAAACTTACAATAGTTCACGGCACTTTCTAACAGCCAGCTTCCAAACCACTCAGATCAGATCAGCCCAGCATCTAACAAACAGAGAGCTAACAGTCATTCTGGCTCCCTCTTATGGCTGATTGTGGAAAACAGCAACCAATCACATTTTACAGTATGATTTAAAGAAACAGGGACAGCATTGCTATATGATTTATATATTGCCAACCCAACCATTAGAATTATATTCCTAACAGTTCTCAAAATTAGCAATACAGAGACTGCTTAAATAATAAATGAATTAGTGTGACATTCCTTCTTTCAATGAATTAAACAAATAACTCCGTTATTTCTTTGGGCAAGAAATAAACATAACACTGATCTTTAAAAATTAAATGTTCATCCATATGTGGCAGGTATTGTCATGCCCCAGCATACAACTTTTATATACTGTTGTTGCTCTCTAGCTCCATCTATTGGCCAGAGGGACAAATGCCAAGTATATTGTTTGAAGCTGACTCCACCCCATTACCCATCAGCCTGCAATCTCAAAACAAGTGCATGCTGGGAAGCCAGACTCCATTTCCTTTAGCATTTGGTAAATGCAGAAGCGTGAAGAAGAATCCATATTAATCTGTGGCACATGGTCATCCAAGGACAAACCCACACTCCACACACAGAGCATTGCTGGTGAGATTTAAATTGCTTGTAATTATTAATTGTTATATACAGCAGTAACTCAACACTGTCTATCTTGTGTTTGGCTCTCATTGTATGTATCCCTATTTTTCCCAGTTTCACCACATCATGTTCTTTCAATAAAGCATTCAGATCTATGCACGTGGTCTGTTTTATTGGAGGATAGATGGGCTTAGCTGCATGTCAAGCTGCACACAGGGAGAACAGAACAGGTATTCTTAAACTTATATAAGAAAAGTGAGCAGCCAATCTGGGGTGAGTTTGGCAGTGCACCAGTTTTAACTGTACCAACAAAGCAAGAGCATTGCCAAATTTACTCAGGCTTTGCTTGGGCAGAACAGCACTAGTAGCCAAGATAATATATCATAGTTCTTGCCTTCAACTCTTGGCAACTGCTTGAATAAACCCCTGAAATTTTCTTGGCAGAGATTTTTGGAAACATTTTGCCATTTCCTTCTTCCAAGAGCTGAGAGAATGGGACTGGCTGACTCTGTGCCTAAGGTGGGACATCAAACTCATAGCCTCCCAGGTTCTAGCCTCATGCCTTAACCACTACACCAAAGTGGATCACATTGTACAGAGTAGTGGGTGGCAAATCTCAGAATGAGTTTTGACAGTGTCTCCATTTTCCTATGCAATGTCAATCTAAGTTTTTTTTTAAGTGAGCATTTTCAAGAATGTAACCCCTGTGGTTGGCAAAGGGTTGCATTTTGAAGGAGAGGGGGGCATTAGGAGAAAGATTTCAATTGTTATGAAGATGTATATTTTTAAAAGCATGAGTTAGGAAAATTTACACATAGACCATATTTTGAGAAAGCAATAATGGCTACTGATTTCCAGCAATCCTTCTCATTGGGTGGCCAAAGTATTTCATCTTCAGGATCTGGCCTTCTAAAGAGCAGTCAGAATTGATCTCCTCTAGGAAAAAAGAGGATTGCTTTGATCGCCTTGCAGTCCAAGGGAATTGCAGAAGTCTTCTCCAGCACCATAGTTCAAAGGCCTCAATTCTTTGGCGCTCAGCCTTTCTTATGGTCCAACTTTCTCTAAAATAGTAGTCAGATTAAAAACAAAGTACATAAGAAATATATAATCAGAGTAGTCCAAGCCACATTAACATCCTGGGTAAAATGAGGATCCAAATTTTTTGGGGGGAGGCAATATACTTACTCTGTAAACCACTTAGAGAGAGCTGTAAAGTACTGTAAAGCGATATATGTCTAAGTGCTATTGCTGTTGTTATTCTAAGAGAAGACTCTTATAAATGCATATATCCAACTAAAATTACAGTTCCCAAGATAATGTGGGGGGAAATCATTTCAGTGATACTAATGCTGTACTAATAATAATGCTTATTATTTTTTGTCAAGATTTGGAACTGTGCTAAATGATACACCACCAGTTTTAGTAAATAGCTAAGTCTCTGCAACCATTGAGATCAATTAAATGAATAGATTAATGCAGTTATATCAACATTTGGTTCCAATTGCAACTGAATGAGCTACATTTTCATCGAACAGGCTTACAAAGCCCAGCATTTGAAGCATGCATTATAATAAATGGAATCAAGTTAAGAACAAGAGAATTACATTCCAGAATGACAATGAAACATAAACTGAAAACTGGACTAAAAAAGCCTCTTGAAGAAAATCAAAATCTGGGGGATTATGTACCTGCAAAACAATGAAGACACTACCAATTTAAATGAAAAGGATGCACATAAGGATTAGCATCATTTCTCAGACAGAGAGATGCATTTCTTTCTGTTCTGCCTGATTGCAAGAGGTGTGATTATAAAGTCACTGGAAAAAATGACATTTGGGGTACTAGCATTTTAAATCTTGCAGAGACTAAGGGTTTCCATTCATTCTTTTAAAAATGTTCAAAATGGTGGGAAATGGTACAATTTGCTGGGTTGAAGAAGAGAAATTAAGGGAAGAAATATATGTCTTAAATTTCTGCAAATAACAGCCTTCCATCCTTCTGAGGTCGGGAAAATAAGGACCCTGATTGTTGGGGCTAATATACTGACTTTGCAAACCGCTTAGAAAGGGCTGTAAAGCATTGTGAAGCGGTGTATGGTGTAAGTCTATTGCTATTGCAATTGCTACCTTTGCTGCAGAGAGGGGGGGCTGCATGCAGTCTCAATTTTACCACTTCTAACATAAACAAGGTACTTTATTTTATTGCTATATTAGCATTATTGCTACTTATCTTTTCTTAATAGAATATTACTTAATATCTTCTTAAGACCCAGAAGTCTAGCATCAAAGTCACAAGTAGTTACACCAAGTATTGGTACTGTGTAATTTTGGTCCATTCCGCAGACAAAATACATTAATTGGTAAATTGCACTATCCTGAAATTTATTGGAAAACACACCTAAGGATGCACTAGTTTCTAAGGAAGCACTAGAACAGAATAGAATGAAATTAGGACTCCTCTGTTCTTGTTTCTAATCTAGTTCTTCTTTTCCCCTTTTCTCCAGTTCTCCCTTTCTGTTATCAGAATCCCATGGGGGAAGATTTTTAGGAAACAAAAGCTGAATTCCAGTTACTTCAGTGTCTCAGCATGATGTCAATTTGTCACGAGCTTTAGGGGGTACTCTGATACCACACCAAGAGCTACTAGTTTATAATCGCTGAAGAAATGTAATATATTAGAAATTAGATTCCCCATTTACTCAAAATGGCATGTTTAGGAAAACCTCTATTAGCTGGTTGTCCTATATCTATGAATAAGAACCTTGGAGAAATCCAATATCCAATAAAGGTGTCTAATGCTTTCTAATAGATACATTTATATTAATATAGTTTTTTATTGACTTATCTATAGCTCTTTTACAAAGTTAGGGTCATCAGCAAGATTTGCCAGCAACCACTGAAAACTATTTGCTTCCTTCAAGAGCCAAGGTGATGCGGTGGTTTGAGTGCAGTACTGCAGGCTACTGACTGCTAGCTGCAGTTTGGCAGTTCAAATCTAACCAGCTCAAGGTTGACTCAGCCTTCCATCCTTCCAAAGTGGGTAAAATGAGGACCCAAATTCTTGGGGGCAAAATGCTGACTCCGTAAAACCACTTAGAGAGGGCTGTAAAGCACTGTGAGGCAGTATATAAGTCTAAGTGCTATTGCTGTTGCTATTCTTTGAACAGCATAAAGCTCACTCAATAATTGCTCTGCAATAAGAGCCCTGGCATAAAGAGAGAAATATGACAGCATGTTGGAGGTAAATCAGGATAGATGTTAGGTTTGTAAAGTCCTGCTTGTTATCCTGATCCACTGAGGAGCAACTCATAAATTATGTCAGCGCTTAATCCCAGGACACTACTTATGTCAATGGGAAAAGATGTGAAAATAAAAATAGTGATGAAGAAAGCAAAAGGAACAAGCAAGTCCTAAGCAATTGGGCATAGAAGGCAGAAGATAAAATGAGATAATACCCATTTCTTTAGTGTTGGATGATTCTGCCCACAAATCTTGGATCAAAGATATTATAAGCCCTGAGCCTCTTAGATTTAACAGATCAGTGTAAATCTAATGAAACAGATAATCAGTGTAAATTATCAAAAACCCAAAGTATCAGGAAAGTATACAAAATGAAGCACCTCCACATAAAATAAGTTTTTTCCCAACATAAATGCTTTAAATTTTTACATATAAAATTTATTTTTGCTATGGTAATTATATTACATTAAAAGGGCATCTTCTGATGCTTATAATTGTACTTTTTAAAATTACCCAGTTATGGTGTTGAGACAAGACCCATTGAAAGCTCAAAAAGAAAAAGTACTTATTTGTAGGATCTGTCAGTTCAACTTAGTTTTTTTTCATTGTTGTTTATAATTTGCTACATCTTCTCCAAGACCCACAATCATGCTGGGAACAAATCATTCTAGAACTGAACAGACTGAATTGAAATAATGTTTTATATATATACACACACACACATACAAAATAACTAGTGCTTTAATGGCAATATAGAGAACTCCCCATAATACTGCACTCTATGCACTTGTACAGTGCTTGGTTACTGTGACCTTTGATGTGTTCTGCAGAACAGGCTCAGAAAAAAAATATTATTTTAATTCTCTTTCCCTCTGTGAGGTAGTCTTTTTTTCCCTCCAAAGTTCTTTGTTTTATCTCTTTCATACATGGAAGAAAAATAACTATGATGCAGATCAAAGCATTAGCACATATTAATTATGTAGGGTTTCAACTTGTCTGTTTCATAATAAATGCTATGAAGATTGTGTAATTCAGCATGTTTCCAGATGAATTGTGCAGCTGTCCCGCTCTGTTTTTGGAATTTTAGTACAGCGTTATCTATCATCCTTCTCAAATTCACCCATTTTTAAAATACTTCTTCCCTTTTGCTTCTTCTTTAAGCAACTCTGCTAAAGAGGAAAGGATGAGATGGCTACATAATGCTGTTTGGTTAATAATGCTACATAACGGCACTGAAGCGCTCTTATTTGCCCCAAATTGTAGCATCTTGCTAGGAGTTTGATACCCTTGAACAGCATTACATATTTGCATAGCAATAAAATGCAATTTTCCAAAGAAAGCAACCTATCACTCATGCTTTCCAGAAACCCACTCAGTGCTTTAAACACATTCCTTCTGCCATTTTGGGTTATGAAAGTTAGATATGTAGATAAACTGAGAAACCATGACTCTCTGTATTTTTATAGAGAGGCCTGTTTTAAAAATAAGATGGCAAAAGAAACATGTTTGAAGAGGAGGGAAAACACAACTCAGATTTAAGCTTTACATTAAATTTTGTGCTTTTTAAAAATTTCACTAAGAAATCATAGCAGGTCTGTGAGCTTTGCTTTGTGAAGGAGAAGAGAAATGGCACTGTGATCCTGAATGGATCTTGACCTGCTCCAGGTTGACTCAGCCTTCCATTTTTCTGAGATCAGTATAAGTATATAGAGCTGTGGTGGCGCAGTGGTTAGAATGCAGTACTGCAGACTACTTTTGCTGACTGCCAGCAGTTTGGCAGTTCAAATCTCACCAGGCTCAAGGTTGACTCATCCTTCCGAGGTGGGTAAAATGAGGACCAAGATTGTTGGGTGCAATAGGCTGACTCTGGAAACCACATAGAGAGGGCTGTAAGGCCTTGTGAAGTGGTGTATTAGTCTAAGTTCTAGTCCTATTGCTATTTTGCAATGCTGCGAATTGCTTAAAAACAGCTGGTTCTGCTCAACAAGTATGCAATGCAGCAAGGAGAAAGTTACACCAACTCCCTTTTCCACCTGTTGCGTCCTCCCGACGCAGCCGGCAGGGTGGCCAGAGCCTCAGGCTCCTGATTGGCTCTGGCGCGCCAGCCGGCCTGTAGGAGAAATGCCGGCCGCCAATTGGCTACCCGCCTGACAGCTGTCAAATATAAATAGCTGTCAGGCGGGCTTCTGTCGTTTGTGTTTTGAGTTCTCTGTTGCCTGTTCCTGTTAATAAAAGACTGTTCCGTTTACCTCAGAGCCTTGTTCTTAAAACCACCCATATAGAGAAAAGATTAAGTTAGGATTAACTTATTCTATACAGAATTTCAGCAAGTGAAGTTCTTCCCAGAACAAATATGCAGCAATAGAGAACAACTCATCTACAGGTAGTCCTCAGCTTACATCAGTTCATTTAGTGACTATTCAAAGTTACAACAGTACTAAAAAAAAGTGACTTATGACCATTTTTCACAGTTACAACATTTGCAGCATCCCCATGATCATGTGATTAAAATTCAGATGCTTGGCAACTGTTCCTACTTGACCACTGAGAAGTAAAGCCCATGGGGAAGAGATTCATTTAACAATTGAGTTACTAACTTATCAACTGCAGTGATTCACTTAACAATGGTGGCAAAAAGGGCGTTAATGTTTTAAGGTAGCTTATAAATTTGAATTTGTAAATAATCAATAAGAAAAAATAGTTCTGCAAATGCACAATAAACCTTAACCAACAGCAAAAAAAAAAACCAGTTCAGATCCAATTTTACTTATACAGTCAAATGTAAAATAATTAAACATCTTAATTTTAATAAGGGAAATAAGGAATGAAATAAGGGCATTTTATGCCTTTGGTAGTGGACTAGCAAAAAAAGTCTCAATCTGTTCTCATTAACCTCACAGAAGAAGGAAAACTATGTGGGAAGTTACCCAAAAAGGAGCCTTCTCTATCATGATCTTCTATTATTCCTTCTTAGGATGAAAGAGTCAGAGAAGATCCCAGGATGCACAACTACAAGGCTTTGATCTATGGCTTTCTTTCTTACTGTCCTGCATCTGGATCCAGATACCATGTTTAAACACCTTGTGGGGGGGAGGCAATGAAAGTCACAACTATCTTTATAGCTTAGAGCAGTGTTTCTCAAACTGGACAATTTTAAAATATGTAGACTTCAGCTCCCAGAATTCTACAGCCAGCCACCTCCACTCTTCTTGAAGTTGCCAAGTTTGAGAAACAAATGAACTGAACTGAAGGAAATTTAAAAGAAAGAAATGCCAAGTACTTGGTAATAGGGGAGGGGGGAGAGAGAGAGAGACTATTTATACATTGAGGAGAGTTGATTTTGCAATGATGTTTGAGAAAATGATCTTGGAAAAATAATTAAAATAAGATGCATTTTAGTTAGAGTGATGTGGTTTAAAAAAGGCAAATGCAAGTGAGAGTACTCATACATATATACAGTTTTAGCTGGATACCCGTGCTTCGTGATGAAACTATGTGATCGGGCAATGCCGGAGAAATCCAGTCCACTCCGGTTCAATCCATTGGCTCAGGGGTGATTGGCAATTGAAACACATAAGGGAATATCACTCCTGCTGCCTTGAGTCTGGAAGCAGTTCCATAGGTGGAAGGTGTAGACATTCTGGTGAGGTACCGATGTTTAATACTGTAAGGAGCCTCAGACCACTCCTGAGTGAAGGAGTGAAACGTCTGCCAGTTTGAACTGAGGTAATGGAATGTGAGACAACTGGCAGTTGTAACAGAGTTCTTTTCAGGTTGGGAGGGGGAGTAGAATGTCTAAATCCTTAGCATCAGAGCATGTTAATATATGACAACTAGCAGTTGCAACAGAGTTCTTTTCAGTGGGGAGGGGGAGTAGAATTCCTTAGCATCAGAGCTGTTAATTACTGTATAAAAAATACTAATGATCTGATGGTCATTTTGAAAAATCCTTTCTTAGTGAGCACCTAGAAGCCAAGAGGAACATAGATGCCAAATTTCAAGTTTGTAGACTCTGTAGATTTCATGATGTGAATGGTACTTTGCTTTGATTGATAGATAGATAGATAGATAGATAGATAGATAGATAGATAGATAGATAGATAGATAGATAGATAGATAGATAGATGATAGATGGATGGATGGATGGATGGATGGATGGATGGATGGATGGATGGATAGATAGATAGATTTGTGAAATCACAAAAAGTTATATTCTCCAATTCACAGGTTGCACAAATTCCATTTCAGCCTCTGCATATCAGATCCTGCTTTAAACATTTAGTTCTGAGCATAACATTTTAAGAAGAAAATTGGAAAATTGGAACACATTTAGAGAATAGCAATGAGTTTGATCAGGAAATTATAAATAATAGTTTATAAAAAGTAGCTAGGTATGTTTGGTCTTAAGAAAAGACAGCTGGAAGGGAGGGAGGTAGTGCATTTATTTTTTAATATATCTAAATGTGATCAAGGGGTTTTCTGGGCCAAAAGGTGTAATTGGCTTCGAGTACTATCCATTAGAAGATTTAGGCAGGGCCAGGGCCAAAAAAGGCATGCAAAAATGAAATATAATGAATTATATAGTGGTGATTAATTGCTTCCTAAATAATTTTCCCCTTTCTGTTACTTTTAAAAAAAAAGTAGGGTACCATCAATTTTGCACAGATTATTTCTCCTTGATTTAGCACTGTGTTTCTTTTCATTTATTTGTTTAGTCTTTTATTGCTTTTAGAATAATGACAAAGTATTTTCCCCCAGCCAGCAATTCTAGGAATTGACATCTAACCACTTTAAAGTTTCCAAGATAAAATATCACTGATTTAGAATTTCTGTAAGGGTTTTTTTTTTCATTGATTAAAATATATTTATTCTTTCCTTTGTTCCAGCCCTGCTAAGCACAGTCCCAGACTCACTGTGTGGCTTAAAAAAATAAATAAAACTAAAAGTCTGTAACTATCATTGAATTTGTTGAGAAATTATCCTTGTAATCTCCAGGAATCAGAGGTGGACTCCTACCAGTTCAGGTGGTTTGGCAGCCTGGGTTGCTGAAACCAGCAGCGACCCACGCCTGCCATGCTCCTGAACCGGTTTGGGGGCTCATGCGCATAAGAATTGTAATTGCACAAATGTATTTTTTTCTTTTTTTAACGTTTTGTGCATGCACAGACTTATTTTTGTGCAAATGCGCATGTGCATGGAGTGTGCATCTGATGCGCGAGCAAAGTGAGTGTATGCACGCAAAGTTTTTGCATGCAGCGAACCAACAGTAATGCTGGGAGCAACCCACCCCTGCCATGAATGTTAAGAATAGTAACAGCAAGCAAGAGATCCCCTTTTTGGAGCCTGTCTTTTATTTCACTCTGTTTGATATGTCTAAGGTTCTCTCTTCCAACCCATGCAATACCTTTTGCATTCTATAAGGAGAAAAATTGTGAAATACACTTTGTATCATAGCCTATATCTTAATAAACTGGATTTAACCTTTTAAAATGTTCTTAATAGTCATGGCTCTTCTCATATGTATACACTTTGCTAAATATAGCTAAATGAATTGGAGAATTCCACTCTACAATATGGTCTTTAGAATATCAATGTGATTTTTTTTCTTTGTTTTTATTGCCCATTTCTTACTAACTTTGTGGTTGTTTTTCCTTGAGTGCATAAAACGTGATTCCACAGGACTAATTGATCTGTGGTCAACTCCATTTCTACGATGAGAGTCCATTGCTTATTTCTTTATATATTTGTTATCTCTTCAGCTAACCATAATATAAATTTCTGTTCCATATGTTTTGGGTTCTTAACTGATTGTTTCTTTTAACTGATTTCTATTTTCAACCTTTATTCAATTTTCAATTTTGAAACTAACAATTGCAGTGAGGAAGTGGGGATCTAGAATGCATAGAAGTTTTATCTAAGATCTCAAATAAATTGTAGTTATCATTCCACTGTTAAATTTAATTTTTAAAAGCATTGTCACCAATTTGGCTTAATAATTTAGCCTGCATTGTTTCCCAATCATTGTTATTTTGAAATACCACTTATTAGATCATACTGCTCTGTATTGTACCCAAAGATATGAAGGTCCTTGTTTCTTTCTGCAAATCTGTTTCTTAAAGTCAAAATTCTCTAATATTTTTTTTTAATTCTCCAAGAACAATTCCCCAAATTATATCTTCCCAATTTTGTAATACTAAATTCCCTATTCTTGTGTGTGTTCTTAAATATATACAGCAATCTTGTTGATCTTTTGTAAGGTAAAGGTTGCCTTCGCATATTTGTGCTAGTCATTCCCAACTCTAGGAGGCAGTGATTATCTCCATTTCAAAGCCAAAGAGGCAGCACTTCTGAAGATGCCTCCGTGGTCATGTGACCAGAATGACTAAATGCCAAAGGTGCATGGAAGGCTGTTACCTTCCCACCAAAGGAGGTTCCTATTTTTCTATTTGCATTTTTTACGTGTTTTTGAACTGCTAGGTTGGCAGAAGCTGGGACATGTAACGGGAGCTCACTCCATTACCCGGCACTAGGGATTTGAACTGCTGAACTGCCAACCTTTCTGATCAAAAATCTTAGTGTCTTAGCCACTGAACCACCGCGTAAATTTGTAAAATTTATTAGCTGCCCATCTTGTCACATGCTAACTCTGGGTGGCTTACAATATTAAAGTACATGTGTATTTTGAACTGATCATTCCATTGCTGTTGGATGCACATTGATGTATATTGAGAATTTAAGCTCTTTTAATTAGAAATAACTATATTTTAATGAAACAAGAGTGAGTAAATATAACATGCACATCACAACTCAAGAAAAATATCCTTATTTCAGTACCTGGTCATGAAAATCCTTGTATGTGTATATTTGAAGGATGCATGGAAAATCAATTCTAACATTACTACGGTAATAAAATTATTATTCCTTGAGTTAAGCTCAACCCCAATGACTAATAAATCAATGTAGGGTTTTTTAAACAGCAATTTGGGAAGTTCTGCCATTGCATATCCTGGTAGGATTCTTTTTTTAACCTTTATTTTATAATCAAGTCTACCTTCCAAACTTCCCTAGTAATTTCTAATCAAAGTATTAAACAGATTTAATTTTGTTTTGCTTTCTAGAAAGATCAGCCCATATGCTGATTAGCTATCTGTTAATTTACTGCTGATACTGTATTAAAAATTATCTATAATGAAAAGTGAATTTGCCATGAGCTATGTTCTGTTCCAGAACTCAAATATATTTTTCAGAATTTGTTTCTTTAAGACTATGCATTTTCCAGCAGATTCTACTTGCTAAATTTTTAAGATTCCAGTAGAAAGAGGTACATATATATTACAGATCCATGACCCTGCTTTCCCCCAAAATGTTTCTTTTAATGTTCAGAACACGATGAACATAATGAATTCACTATCATAAGATGCAGTGATGCCTATTACTTCATAAGGGTCTGTTTAGATAAAGTTATGAAAATTCCATAGCAGAAAACATATGTAGCTCAGAATTGAATTGTTGGGTTCTTGGTGTTCTCCATATATGCTTCATTGACAATGTTACCTAGTGCAATAAAGAAACATCTGCAAGAAGAGGTTGAAAGAAAATTTAAAATCCAATGAAGTTATATGGCAAACATGCTAACAAACCATTTGTTATATGTCTACTTTTAACCAGATGTTTATGAGATAGTGAAAAAGTATAACTGGTGCCATGGAAAAAAAATGGGCACTGTTATATTTGGCCATTTTTATATTAATGGAAAATGTAAGCTTGGTGGGGTTATGCTTCTAGAAGGACTCTCTATTACCTTTCAAAAACAGAAAGTAAATAACAATAGTAATAGCACTTATACTTATATACCGTTTGACAGTGCTTTACAGCCCTAAGTGATTTACAATGTCAGCATATTGTCCCCAAGAATCTGGGTCCTCATTTTAGACATCACCCTCTTGTTAACAATAAATCCATGATATGTGATGCCTTTACTTTTGATAAATCTTTTCTCCTAAGTGTTAAAAATCTTAGATTTCTATATTTTTAATCTACACATAGTTTCATCACTTTTTAAAAAATGCAGAAAAAATGTATTTTCTGCAATATTTAATGTCCTTCTCCTGGTTCTTTGAGGAACTTTATCTTCCATCCATGTTACTTTCTTTGCCTGCATTGATGCCACCAAGTGTACAGCTATTAAGCAAATGGCCTTTGCTGGGGGGTGGGGGGGCACAAGAAGAAAGTAAAAGTTTGATTGGAAGCAAGAAACAGATGGGGGCGGATATAAAATGCAGAAGAGAAGACTATGCAAAGAGAAAACTATCTGTACAGTAAATGTAAAATAAATGACATTTTGGAGCAAGCAGTTTTACTGTCTAGAAACCTCTCACACCACCGGCATAGTACATAATATATTAATGGAAAAAGAGGCCAAATGGACAGAGAGAATAATTGCTATTTGTAGTTCTCACGGGTGCTGTTTTTTCTGACTGTGATGGCTTTGGAGCCTTAATGAGTAACTTCCCTTTGGAAGTACCAACTTCTTATCCTGCTGTGAAACCATTCTTGGTCCCCCATTGTTAGAGAGACTTGAAAACAAGTAATGGCTTGCATCAGTCCCAGATTCCCATATCTCCCGCCTGAAAGACTCTGCACTGCCTGGGTTCTGAAACTGTCAGTATAGCTCACAATTTCATTGTTCCCCAGGTAGAGATACAGAGATCAAGACATGAAAACTTCATTGGTATGGAAATCAAAAATATGACACCCGCAGATGCTCCATCAGTCAGCTTAAAGCAATTAGATTGGTATTGGTTCAGTAAGGGCAGCTATTACTGCTCATTGATCAAGGGGGGGTCAGCATTTCTCCTGCAATGACAAGCTACACATGATTATTTTTAGCAAGCAGGCTCTGAAGCAATGACAGACACTTCTGCTGGGTTGTAAGATGAATTAGAGGCCAGCAACATATCCCTACCAGTTCAGGAAAGGCCTGAATGTGGAAAGAATCAATCCCTTTGCTTCCCACTCAAAACAAGGAGGCACTAGAATGAAATGGAATGGAACAGAACAGAATAATAAGAGCTGGAAGGGACCTTAGAGGTCTTCTAGTCCAATCCCCTGCTTAAACAGGAGACCCTGCATCATTTTAGGCAAATGGTTGTCAATCTCTTTTTGAAAGCCTCCTGTAATGGAGCATCCACAACTTCTGAGTTTGGACAGAAGTTCAAACTTCTGGGTGGGTGGAGATATAACCATTGACCTTCTTACCAATGTTTTTTTTCTTTTCCCCCTTTTTTCTGTTGTGATTTTCCTCTTCTCTCTAACCTAAGGAGCAGGTGGACAGGTGGACACATATTTGATCTAAATGTTGATGAATGGATTTGAAATTGAACAAAGACTGCATGGAATTAGACAGAGATTTGCAGCTGTTAATCTCTGCTCAAGAATTGGGAAACCCATGGCCTTTGAGACACTACTGAACTTCAGCTTTCAATAGCCAAACAACATAACCAATGTGGAGAGAGGCTGAGAATTGTCTTTCAGCAAGTACAGTAGGTTCAGACATTACTGATCCCTGATCTAGAGAAATCTACTAACTTTAGAACTGTGCTGCATTTTTTTAAGAGCTTGGGTATGAATTCCAGTCCCACTTTAGGCATGAAAGCCAGTTGGGTGACTTTGAGCCAGACATTCTCTCAATCCAACTGACCTCATAGGGTTGCTGTTGTGGAGAAAATAGGAGACAGGTGTCAAACTCGCTGTGTCACATTGCCATTGCATGATGTTTCATAACATTTTTCCAAGTCATGGAGCTGAGGTGGGCATGGCCTGCGTGTGATGCATCTGGCCTGTGGGCTGCCATTTTGACACCCCTGACATAGGGGGAGGAATGAGAATTAGGTATGTTTGCTGCCTTGAATTACCTATAAGCATGGTGGAAAATAAATAAATATTATATTTATATTCACAAGATTGTGAGATGTCACAATCTCAAGTATCTCATTAACTGGATCAACTCTTTTTTTCCTCAGTAGCATTCTTTTCCTTTAACACCTATTGACATGTGATTTATGAACAGAAGCCACGCTTGACAGGTAGACACAAGGATGAAAAATGCTAATACTGGTCTACAATGCTGTGCCAAAATCTCACTTTTCCATTTCCTACAAGTTTTCTACCCTTGTGAAAGAAAGTTCTTGTTAGGTCTACCTCCATTCAAAACCCAAGAAAAAAAAAACTCTGACTCCACTGAAGTAGAGAAGAGGTACTTTTACTGAGTTTGAAATGATAGCAGCGAAAGAAAAGCAAGATATGAGCCAAAAGGCGCGAACGTTCCTCCCTCCAGGAACCCAGGCTGAATGTCCAATCCCTGTCCTACAAAGTGTCATGTGGGGCATATCTTCAGGTGTTTTTGTCCCTCTGGATGTTTGGCCTTGACTAGATGTAAACAGCTCCATTTAGCAGCACAATGATTTGTGAGAGTAAATCTCCCTTTTTATTCACATGGGCCTTCTTCATACCAACTCACTTCCCAAACCCTAATGCCATGCCATGTTACTATGGCAGTCAATAGTAAGCAAACATCAAAGGGAAAACCCATGCTGGGGATCTGGCTGACAGTTCTGTTTTCCTACCTCAAATAATGTTTGTGTGTGTTTCATTAAACTATCTAATACAACAGTTGCAAATACATAACTCTGTTAAAAACCTAAATTTTTAAACTACCTTATAACCTTCTTGTGATTGTCTAAGTATCGCCATCTGAAAAAGCCCCATAAAATTGTGCCTGTTGTATAACTGAAGGTTGATTGGCCAGATTATACAATGAAAAGTAAGTATCTGAAAAATACTGTCCTATTGCTCAATCACCTTTTAATTATGCTAAGTGCAACTTTGCATTCTACTCATGAGTGTTTCACCTCAAATTTTCCTTTGGGAAAAAGAAAACATTGAAAGTTGTATTTTTTTCCTGTGTACCTTTTGAGTTATCATTTTTTACTTCTACCAAATTTTGCACTTCTCTAACTAATAAAATATATTTGTTTAACTAACTTGTGATCATAGACCAAAATACAGAAAGAAAACGAATGAAAAAGAAAAAAAAATGGTGTTATTTAAAAGCCAGTTAAAAGAAAACTAAAAGACAGGGAGGGAACAGTTTATTTAAAAAAATATCCAGAATATATCCAGATTTCCCTTTTGGAGCCAAAATTATCAAATTGTGTAGTACAATTTTCTCAAATGCACATAGGAAGGGGAAGTATGCCTATTTATTGAAATAATATATAAAGCACCTTTAAGGAAGGTTGCTGACAAAAAGTATATGTTAGGAAAATGTGCCGTCAAAATGCATACCTTAAGAAAAACAAACACATCAACATGCAGGGACGTGCAGTCACTAGAGGCAGGGGAGGCAGGGCCTCACCTGTCTTCTGAGGAAAAGGAAAGAATTTTTTTAAAAAAAAATTAAATAATTAAAGTCAAGGTAGTTGCTGCCAGACTCCAAGTCACAGTGACTTGGAGTCTGCTTAGTTTTAACTATAGGAGGAGGCGAGAGATGTATGGGCCTCCTTTGCATAAGGAATTTTTCGCCTTTTAAAAGTTAAGCAAGGGTTAAAAAGCGAAAAATTTCATATGCAAAGGAGGCACGTGATTCTCCCGCCTCCTGATCTGGGAGCAGCGAATCATGCCTTGCAGTTGAGCATGCTTACATTGGGCGGGTTATTTCAGAGGGCGCGCTTCAGAGGAGAGAGGAGTGGGGGAGAACGGGGAGGCTCGCTCTTGTCAGAAGAGACCACATGAGAGCCGAGTCCGGGAGGAGTCAGTTCTTAGAGCAAACTTCAGGCTCAAGGGACCACCTTCCCTCCCGCTGCTCAGTTTATTTTTTTGCAAAGGAGCCGGTGCCCCTGGAGGCTTCGGAGCAACTCTCGGGACTGAAAACGCAGTGTTCTCCCTACCGCCCAAGGGTCAGATCTGGCTGGCATAGAGGCATCCCGTGCCTCACAGCTGGGTCGGACATAGCTACGGGGTTCTGGACGCCTCTATTGCAGACATAGCTGCTGAGGGGCAGGCAAAAGCCGCTTTCTTTTTGCCTCACCAGCCATAAGCTTCACCGCACGTCACTGTCAACATGCATATGAAGCTAAAGCAAGCCATTCTTTTAAGAAAACATCTCTAGTTGATGTTAAGGGGATGAACTGAATTTATGACTGTAAAAAGGAAAACTGAATAAAGCGAAAACATGTTTGTCTATCCATATTATTCATCTTGTTTTGCTTCTTTTAAAAATCATGTTCTGAATAACAGTAAGCATCACAATTTCAAAAACAAAACAAGGGTTTGTAGCTTGAGCCTTATAATTAAATTTGAAAGGATAGTTTGCTTCCGTATCAAATATTTAAATTGGATGCTAGGCACAAAACATTTTCTTGTCTTGTTCTCCAGCATGATGCTATGTTATGTACAGATGGATGAATTTTTGCAGCTGTTTAGATGGACAGTGTTTGCTTTTAGTCTTGATGAAAATTCATTCAGGTTATCACTGTGTCAAGTATACTTTTTTGCACTACTAACAAGAAATCCACATGCTACTTTTTAGAGGTTTTATGAGGACTCCAGAGTGAGATGTATTGCTTTTAAGCATTTAAACAACAAGAAATTGTTAATGCCTAGAAACAGATGATATCAGTAAACATTTGCAGCTGAATCCAACTCAGAAGAAAGCTGCAGATAGTTTTATTCTTAATTAAATAGTTACCAAATTGCTGTGTTAGTTGATTTGAATGGAAAGGTTTTTCAGTGTCTACCAATGCTTTGTAATTGGGGGAGGGGGAATTAACCTAAGACAGTTATCAGATATTCACTTTAGGAATGAACAGCTATTGTTGAAAATAGATGCAATTTGGGGACTAATGTACTTAGAAACTACATTTTATTAAGCTTCCAATGCTGTTCTTTCTCTGTTTATTTTTTTCTTTGTAAACTTGTGCTTAATCAACTACAATCTATCTTTAGCTTAGTTCAGCTAGCACTGAACTAACAAACACAGTCTTAACTTGTTAAGAATGATGGGATTGAGTTTAGTGGGGCTTATTCTGGATATGTTTGCATAGAATGTTGACTAAGTTATTTTCATTCAGGCTTACTTAGTCTTCACTAATATAATAACCCAAAACAATACTTTATTATTTGGTGACTATTTTCTACATTATTATTCGAGTGATCTTTGTAAAAGAAGTAGAAATAGTAGTAGTGAATATATTTTCACATCCTGAGAATCTTACTCTATCAATATTTTTAATAACTTTGAGTTCCTCAATTCAAGCATGGTCAAATAAGAAACATATGAAAATCCTTACAGAGAAAGATAATTATTGAACTCAGAAGGTCTACCTGGCCTGTTATTTATTCCTATTTCCTAATCACGCAGAATGCCTTTGCTTGACATCAGTCCATTGCCTGTTAGCAGTTAAACTTATATACCGCTTCATAGGGCTTTCAGCCCTCTCTAAGCAGTTTATAGAGTCAGCATATTGCCCCCACAGACTGGGTCCTCATTTCACCCACCTCGGAAGGATGGAAGGCTGAGTCAACCTTGAGCCGGTGAGATTTGAACCGCCAAACTACAGATAGTAGTCAACTGAAGTGGCCTGCAATACTGCACTCTAACCACTGTGCCACCTCGGCTTTTCTGTTGCTGTAGACTTCTTCAATTCCACGTGATGAAAGTTACCTGGACCATTGCTTTCCAACCGGGATGAACATTATCCTGTCCTAACTGCTTTCCTGATACTTGCTTGGCGATAACAAGCATGGCATTTCTCCAACTAGCTAGAGAAAAGAGGTGGAATTCATATCCCTAATTTATGCTCAACTAATAGATGTTGAGGCCTTAAATAAAGATAATCTAAAAGTATCAAATCTTTGTTAATTGTTGGCGAAGCCTTTCAATAACAGCTCTCCTAGCCATAAATGGACAATATATCTTCCAGCAATAAATCGACTGTTCAGATTTCAATTAATTTCCCTGTGTTAAATGAACTGGGTCCTATTGCTTTTAGCAATAAAAATCTCACTAATTGAAAACATTTGCTTTACCTGCTTGAGAAATGAAGGGCAAAGGTGGAACTGTGTACTGTGGGATAAGCATGAGCACACAGAACCCTACAGCTAAACCAATTTTCCCCCACTCCATCCCCACCCCTCACCCCAAAAAAGGGATGCTAGAAGAGAATCTGTGACTCAAGGTTATGTCTTGCATATCTTTCTAAGGGCATTGTGTGTCTTTTCCAGGAGATTGCACAAGTCCCTGAAACTGAAAGTGAAATCCTGAGCAAAAAGGTGTTTAAGGAGTTGAAAACAGGCACTTGTGAACACCTCCATATGCTCCGAAGATTTTGTCTTTTTGCCTTTAAATATAGATTAGAGAAAGTTGCATGTCTTAAGTTACATTATAAGTACAAATGCAGAGGGGGGGGGGAAGAAGCATCCAACATAAATGTATCATATAAAATTCATGTGGTTTATAGAAAAGACTGATGATTAAATCAACATAGTTCTGAGACAAGCCCAGAGGGACTGATTTGTTTATACTTACTTTGGGTTCTATTCAGGTTAATTTCCGTATTAACATTTTGGGTTCTGGTTCTTTTTTTTTAATGTTTTTCTCCTTCAATACTTGTTCGGGTAGAAAAGCAGGAAATAAATCAAATACACAGAATAAATAAATGGTTCAATTTTGCACTTCAGCACTTGATGGGAAGGTGAAAATGGGGGAAGATAAAATCTGCAATATGTTTATATCTTGCCTTTTTCTCTTTCTCTCCTCTAGCTTTGTTCCTAGATAAGGATTTAAAAGTATTATTTCTGACACAGACTCTTGTTTGCTTGATTTACTGCATGAAGGAAATTAGAATGGGGGAGGTAAAACCCTCTTTCTTTAAAACACATAGACCTTCATCTAAATAGATGTTATTTTATTGAGCTTCACAATCTTTTCAACAGCTTGACAACCTACTTTCTTTGAAAGGAGCATTTCAAAATGAAATGCAAAGCCCCAGCCATACCCGAATTTCCCTGAAAATTATTGTGGCATCTTGGCATCAACTGAAGCTGAGAAATAATTCCTTAAGAAGTTGTGCATACTTTTACTCCTATCCTGTCTGGCCTGTTTATTTTAAGCTCCCTCTGAGATTTCCACTAACTGATCTTAATGTTATCTTGTTCACACAGTAATAATTTTATTAAAGGAGAATCAGAAGACTGTCTTTAATAAATGTGAACAACTATATAAAAAATAGCAATTAAAACTTTTGCTTCTGGACCTTTCAGAAAGATACAGAACAAACCTCAATGATTAGCATTATATAGCAGTATATGAGATGGATGGATGGATGGATGGATGGATGAGAGAGAGAGAGAGGAGTTACTATACATGATAATAGATATTCTAAAAACCTAACATACAACCCATAAGAGAAGAGAAAATAAGAAATGGCTCCCTCAGCAATAGAGCCATATAGATAATTCCCCAGTTCTAGCAAAGTCCCAGGCCTGATCATATAACCAGATCTTGAGGGCCTTATTGGAATATCAAATTTTAAGGATACTGCCTTATTGGAAAAACCTATTTACCAAATCAAAATATCATCTGGCAAGCAAAGTTCACACAAATACGAATTTAAAAGGTAAGCAGAGATATTGCCAATATCATTTTAAATTACAACAGTGTTAAGAAAATTTTTATATATGAAATGGACAACAGATAGTCTTTTTGGTTTTTATTCCGTTTTAGTAATGATTCATGGCAACCTATTATTGTTACCAGCTATTTGGCCATGATTCTCTTTTAAATGAAAAATTAAGCTTGGCTTCTTTTAAATTGAAGCACAGCTCTATAATATACAGCTTGTGAATGAGACTTGCTACATGCCAATAAGTATAAATGGCTTGAGCACCCTTTCCAATACACTACCTTCCATATGCCTTTCATCAAAATTCTCACTGACTGCAATAGAAAGCACATTGGTTTGCATCTAACGTGTCTCAACGATTGGGCTTAGAACTGAAGTCTCATTTTAATAGCCTGGGTTTCACCCAGGATTCCAAAAAGTGAAAAAAAAGTTAGAGTGCCATCCTTATCTCAATAAGAACATAAAGAACATTCAAGTGGTATAGCTTTCCAGAAGTACAATATTTTAACAAATAGACAGCCACCTGTCTTCATTGGCCTTAGCTTCTTTGTTTTTATTTGATACTGAGATGTCATAATGATCCAGCTTATTTACACGCATATTTCAAAGAGTGCAAGAGTTCAGTGCTGCACTTTCTTCTTTTCTCTCTTTGTACTAGAGACAAAAAAATATATACATGCAGAAAGAAAAGCTGCTAAATCATTTTCCCAGACATGGTAATTTGGATGGGGAGGAGGTTAAGTGGAAAAACATTCAAATATGCTGCATTCAATCAGCTGCAGGCAGAAGTCCAAAAATAGGTTTACTATTTAATTTTGACTGTTTTCTCTCACTGCTCAACAGATTCTTTGTCTCCCAAGGGCAAATTCTAAACACAATAGTATATTATCTTAATGTAGTTCCATACTTAGAGGAGCACTGGAAGTGTGACTTGTTTTCACTAATATCAGCTGTGATTTCACCCTCATGTCCATTGCATTGTGACCTATACTTTTGCTCCTCAAATAGGTTCACATAATATCACTGATTTACCATTCTGTTCTTTCAAAATAAAACTTTCAAAATAGTTTGTGTTATTTAATTTTGTTGATGTTTTTTTTTTTTCCTTCCTGGATGAAGGAGCATATTCTTGCCCAAACTGACTTTGGCCGGCTTATCCAGATAAAGACAGATAAGACCAGTGACACAGAGGCTCAGAGGACATCTATATCTTTCCTTGAAGACTCCTATTCAGATATTTGTCATCCAAGGTGTCAGCCTGCCAGGATGCTGGATAAACCCGTCTCCCAGCTAATATTGTTTAAAGGGCACTAGATGCAAATGTTTGCATCTAGAAAGTAGTAGAAAGTCTGGATTTAACTGTGTGTATTGACTTCCATTTGATTTAGGACCCAAGATTATAAGTATCTGAGCTCATGTAGAAACTAGGTTAACTGTTACAGAATTGCAGTATCTATTGCAATTTGGTGTGCTCCAAAGAAGGAAAGATGGCACATCCAAACTGCCTGACTGTTGTGTTTCAATCTTAGATTCCAATAGGGTGAGAATGCTTTTTTTAAAAGCAGAAGGAAGTGTCAAAAGGCCAAAAACAAATATTAGGTATGGCTTGAATGGATGGTGGGCCACATCAAAACAAAAGTGGATAGGGAACTATTTATGTTAATGTTTTTGTCCATATATTCCAGTCAAGCTTCTCTAAATATTTCCCACTGGAAATGTTTATACATTCTGAGAATGGCTATACCTATACTTTGTGTTGCATCTCTCTATCACAATGGTGACATTGGATTTATTCCTGGAATTCAAACTACTCCATTTAGTCCTAGAATTCTCAAACAAATTCATCCAAGTGGTTTTTTTAAAGTGGACATTCAGGATCAAAAAAATCTTCTTAATGTCTACTTTCAGCAGAACCTGGGCTGGATTACATCTTCCACAATGATATTTCTGTTTAGAGGAAAACGCAAGGTTTTGTCTGACAATGACAGGTTCTACTCCTACACAGATAATTCTAAATCATATCTGGAAAAAAAATTCATTTCATTTCCAAGACAATTTAGCTTTGAGCAGAGAGAGAAGAGAGGGAGGGAAGCGGGAGGGAGGCAGGGAGGGAGGGAGAGATTGCTACCCAGTGTGATGGTATCTCTCATACCAATGACATTGCTAATCTGCAAAAAATGCCATCTAGTGCTTGCAGCGACTGAACCAAAAAGGGAAAAAAGTGTTCTTTACTGGATATATTTTGTTTTATATATTCTTTTTCTGCATAGCCCTTTCCTGGTTCATGGTGATAAGCAATTTTCTCTTAGCTCTGTCTCATTCCTGCTGGCTTTTCTTACTTTTGTTTCTGTTTGGCTCAGATCATTAGCATTCTAGCTGCAAATATTAGGAAGGCATCTCACTCATATCCTCCCAAAATAAAACGCAATGGAAATGCAGGTGTTTTTTTTTAAAAAATGTCTTTCCAACAATGTACATGAGTATAAGAACGTCCTGGATCAACCCAAAGGCATAAGAAGTCCAACACCATATCCTTATGATAGTCTTTCAACTGCTTATATTACAGAAGACTCTGTAGCTAATTGTATCTTGACCTTCCTAAGAACATTTGAAGAGCCATGCAGCATTAGACCAAATGCCAACCTATGCTAATGGAAGACCCTGAACTTATTTCCAGTGGGTTTCTGATCCAATTTAAGGGAATGGTTTTGACCTTTATGGTTTGTCACTTGGAAAACTTCCGGATTCTTCTCCAGTCAAGTTCATTCTGTCCAAGTAGATCTAACAAGAAACAATTATTTCCAATCCCACAAGAGATGTGGGATGCTGAGGCAAAGGAGTGCTACTTTTCTGCTTTAGCACTGATATTTTGGGGTACCCTCCATGTGGAAATCAGGCTAGTTTTCCCTTTTGTTCCACAAGCTTCTTAAGGTTGACTTTTTCAGAGATCCTTCTCCTGATTTGAGCTGTTGCTGCTATCTTTTATTCTTTTTCTATTCTTTTAGAGTGGTTGTATTTTTAATTTTTATATAGAAGTTGTTTTATATCATGTTTTAGGCAAGATGCCAACTTATTTTTTTAATGTTGCAGCAAAGAAATGTGTCTATGGAAATTCTCAGTCATCCAGGTCATGGTTGTCCCAAAGATGCCTTTTACAAGAGGCAACTGACCTTTCTCATTTTTCTTTGAAGACACTTCGCTTCTCATCCAAGAAGCTTCTTCAGCCCCCACCATCCAGTCAGAGCTGAAGAAGCTTCTTGGATGAGCAGTGAAACGTCTTCAAAAAAAACCCAGAAAGTCCAGTTGCTTCTTGAAAAAAGCATCTTTGGGACAGCATACAAACGTGTTTAAAAATAAATAAAAATGTTCCCGGCCATTCTGCCACCAGCAATGAAAGTTATATAGAGCCTGTCTAGTAAAGAACATTAGATTTATTCTCCATTATTTGGTCTAAATACCTTTCAAAGCAGAACAGAATAACAGAGTTGGAAGAAACCTTGGAAGCTTTCTAGTCCAACCCTCTGCTCAAGCAGGAGACCCTATATCATTCCAGACAAGTGGCTGTCCGGTCTCTTCTTAAAAACCTCCAGTGATGGAAACAACTTCTGGAGACAAGCTGTTCCACTCATTATTGTTCTAACTGTCAGGGATTTTATCCTTATTTCTAGATTGGTTTTCTCCTTGATTAGTTTCCATCAAATCCACCAATACATCCTTGGTTGAATATTTAACTTGTGATGGTGAAGAGGTCCTGATTATTGCACCATTATTCATTCTCTTGGATGACTTGCTTCTAAATATTGAGAGAAGGACCAATTTTTTTCTTCTACATCTTCTTTTTCTATACATCTCTCTTATGTTCAGTCTTATTTGATCTAAACAGGATAAGATTTCCCCATAAGGAAAATTATTTAGTCTCTTTTGGGATGTCTCTTCCACAGATGAGCGAGAATAGACTGATGAATGAGGCCTTCAATTAACAACAAAAAAACATGTTTTTGCTCTTCTGCTAAACAGATCTTCTAAAATGCATGCAAACAGGATGTGTTCCAGCACTATTAGTTCTGCCATTACTGAGCAATTACAAGACAGTTACTGTGATGAAATGATAAATTGCTTGCATTCTGGCAAAGAAAATAAACAGTTATGTGGCACTTCCATATAAGGAAGTTGGGATATAAAGTTAGGAAATCAGAGGAAAGTGGAAGGAAGGGAATTTGTGTACATACAAAAAAAAAGAATAAGAAATCACTAATAGCCCTTGTGACAAAGGAAACTATTATGATGTAAATAGGCACAGGGCTGTATGCCTCTATTTCTTTCCTGTTCAGTTGTGTTTGATTGTGAGGCCCAAGCCCTAGTCAAGTTCAATCTTTTATTTGCTGATATCAAATGGACAGAATAGGGACATGGTGGCTCAGTGGCTAAGATGCTGAGCTTGTTGATCAGAAAGATTGGCATTTCGGCAGTTCGAATCCAGAGTGTGATGTAATGGAGTGAGCTCCCGTTACTTGTCCCAGCTTCTGCCAACCTAGCAGTTCCAAAGCATGTAAAAATGCAAGTAGAAAAATAGGAACCACCTTTGGTAGGAAGGTAACAGCATTCCATGTGCCTTCGGTGTTTAATCATGCCAGCCACATGACTACGGAGATGTCTTTGGAGAGCACTGGCTCTTCAGCTTTGAAACAGAGATGAGCACCACCCCCTAGAGTCGAGAATGATTAGCACATATGTGCGAGGGGAACCTTTACCTTTACCTTAATAGACAGAATCTTGCTAAGCCAAGGCTATAACTTTCTAACCTACTAGAGATATCTTAATATTCTAAGGTGTAGCTACCAGAATCTTGGGGAAGAGTTTTAGCAACACAGGGCTTTCCCAGAGAGAGACCTGGATTAAGTGACAGCACAGTTTCAAGATCAGAATAGAATAGAGTAGAGTAGAGTAGAGTACAGTAGAATAGAATAGAATAGAATAGAATAGAATAAGAATAGAATAGAATAGAATAGAATTCTTTATTGGCCAAGTGGGATTGGATACACAAGGAATTTGTCTTTGGTGCATATGCTCTCAGTGTACATAAAGAAAAATAAAATAGAATACATTCATCAAGAATCATAAGAATATAATACCTATTCCCAATGAATGCCCAAAATTTTAAAGTACTAGGGAAAGATCTAACAAGGGAAGAGATCACTTCCATATAAAAGCACTAAGTTTATAATTTTGTTCTAGTGGCAGTGAGAAGTAAAATTACCGGTATATTTATCCATTTATCCACAGAAATAAACCTAGGAAAAATCATGCCATTTTTCACTAGACTGCAAGTCAGTTTGGCTACAATCACCATAGTTGGCAGAAAACTGACATAATTCATGAGGAATGATTTATTAAGTCAAGCATACTAGTCATGTCTATTTCCCAAGAGTATGATCAGATTGTTTTCTATTTCTTATTCCCTGAATGCTAGGAGAATATCAAGGACCATCTTTTTGTAGCTGAAGGGAGAGAAGGAAGGAAGGAGATTCTTTACATAAATACTATTAGATTGAGATACAATTTTGGTACATAATTATTTGCAAATATATAAGCTTGGTGAGAGAGATAAGATAGAAGGTAATTCTAATCTGAAATCAAGGTCTTTATGCATCTCTATCCCACCCCCAACCTGTTCCCAAATCCAAACAATTGTGGGGCTCTTCAATATTGCTTATTTAGTATTCATCAAGAAAATCTATCGATGACCTTGCTAGGCGTTGAAGACACTTAATGGCACATAATTAAACAAACAA
The DNA here is from genome assembly GCF_009769535.1 of Thamnophis elegans. Classification (NCBI taxonomy): domain Eukaryota; kingdom Metazoa; phylum Chordata; class Lepidosauria; order Squamata; family Natricidae; genus Thamnophis; species Thamnophis elegans. Next base: position 93,472,054 of record NC_045542.1, read on the forward strand.
ACAATCAATCAAAAAGCAATATTGCTTCTGACTGAAACCTGGAAAATATCCCAACACCAACTTCCAGATTCTAGTGACTTATAGAAACTACTAGTAGTCCTCAACCTATGACCACAATTGAGTCCAAACTTTATGTTGCTAAGTGAAAAATTTGTTAAATGGGTTTTGCCCCATTTTACGATTTTTCTTGCCATATCTATTAAGTGAATCCCTGCAAATTATTAACATGGTTGTTAAGTGAATCTGGCTACCCCATTGACTTTGCTTGTCAGAAGGTTGCAAAAGGGGATCCCATGACCCCAGTAATCATCATAAATGTGAATCAGTTGTCAAATACCTGAATGTAAATCACGTGATAAATCATAAGTGGGAAAATGGTCGTAAGTCACTTTTTCTCCGCGTCATTGTAACTTCAAATGGACACTAAGACTGTTGGAAGTTGAGAACTACCTGAACAAGCTACCAAAGACTGTTACTGTAATCAGAATTTGATGGTTTACCATTTATGTAAATATTGAGAGCCTTAAAGAGAAAACACACTGGCAAAATTAAGATTTATAAGTAAGAAATTTGTGGACCTTTGTTACTCCAAAGTAGCATTGCCTCAAATCTGGAGGTGGCCTGGGGAGGGGTTCAGAACTGGGTGAAATCAGACAGCATCCATTTGCCTCCACTCAAAATTCCACAAAACAAAACCTCTTCATCTATGAATGAGACATCCAGAATAAATGGAAATTACTGAAAGATTCCTCAAAGAACTGAAAGCACAGCGCTTACAGTGGGGAAATATATACAACAAAGAAAGATAATTATACCAATTAATGTGAAAAAGCTCTCTCTCAGGAAATTACATTTCATATTCTATAAATCAAAAGCAGCTGGTTAAAAAAGACATTGTGAACTAAGATGGCACATCGGTGTAAATTATTCTTGTTGCTCAGTTAATAATATGTATATATAATAAAAGGACAAGCAAGAATACTAACACCACCAACCTAAGCAAGGCATAAAGGAGAGCAATCTTCTTTCCTAGCATCTGATGGTGTCTAAGCTTGTTGTTTCATCTTTTTTACTTTATGGATAGAGGGAAGGCAAGATAGAATTTCCAAAGATTGGCAAGGATGTCTGATCCCTACTTGTTCAGTAAGATTCATTCAATAAGATAAATTCAATAAATAAATAAAAACAAATAAATAAAGATTAACCACCCTTGCCTTGTCACTAGTCCCTTCAACAGGTTCTTGAAAATCTGACAAGAAAACAAGAATGAGAAGTTATATAAAAAGACCAATCAGAACCCAGTTCTGATCCTGAAAACACATTCCTTGACTGAAATGTACTGGGTTATGGTGGCTTTTTAAATTCATTTGCGTTAAAAGACATTATAATTGCATTTTGCCATAAGGGTCATCATAATTGGGCTGCAAAAATCCATCAGGCATCAGCAAAATGAGTTTTTTGTGCCTCTTTCCAGCCTTAAGAGTAAACTGGCTTTTTCAGGGCCTCTTTAAATGGAGGCTGGTGTTCCATGTTCTTTAAATGGAGTGGACCAATTTAGAATGCAAATGGTAAGAGTTCTTCCATTGTTTCAGATTTCTCCACATGCTTTTGCTTACTGGGCTATAGATTGCAACGAATCAAAATAAATGGGGAGAAATTGCGTAGGCATAGAATGCATCAACCCCTATTTTTTGTCTGGACTCTAAAGCTAAGCATGGTCAAGCTTGGTTAGGACTTGGGTGAAAAATAATCTGAAGCAGATGATGGCAAATTCCTTCTATCCTCTCAGCAAGAAAACCACAGAGATGCACTCAAGAAAGAACCAAGAGTCAAGTTAGAAGTAAAGGAGATTTTACTTACATTCCTTTGGTCCCAAATTAGTGGACCAGAGGAATGTTGTGGATATAATCTATGTGAATTTCAGTAAGGCATTTGATAAAGTAGACAACAACCTACTACTTGATAAGATAGAAAAATGTGGGATCCATCCACCAGATGGATTCATAACTGGCCGACCAATCACACTCAACACATAGCCTTCAATGGAACTGCATCTACATGGAAGGAAGTATGCAGTGGGATATTGTTTTAGGCACAGTACTCTTCAACATCTTCATCAATGATTTGGATAAGGAAATAGAAGGGAACTCATCAAATTTTCAGACAAAACCCAGCAGGAATACCCCCACTCCAGAAATAGACTTAAGATATAGAAGGATCTTGACAAACTTGAATGATGGGCACTATCTAACAAAATGAAATTCAGTCGTGAAAAAAGTAAGATTCTACTTTTAGGCAAGAAAAACCAAATGGGCAGGTAAAGTATAGGTGGTACCTTGCTCAATAGTAGTAACTGTGAGAGGGATCTTGGAGTAGACAATTACTTAAATATGAGCCAGCAATGTGCTGCAGTTCCCAAAAAAGCCAACACAGTTCTAGGCTGCATTAACAGAGGGATAGAATTAAGATCACATGAAGTGTTAATACCACTTTATAATGCCTTGGTAAGGCCACACTTGGAATACTGCATCCAGTTTTGATCGCCATGATGTAAAAAAGATGTTGAGACTCTAGAAAGACTGCAGAGAAGAGCAACAAAGATGATGAGGGAAATGGATGCTAAAACATATAAACATATATCCAATTGCTGGACTTGGGTATGTCTGGTTTGATGAAAAGAAGGACTAGGGGAGACATGATAACAGTGTTCCAATATCTCAGGGGTTTCCACAAAGAAGAGGGAGTCAAGGGATTCTCCAAAGCACCTGAGGGCAGGACAAGAAGCAATGGGTGGAAACTAATCAAGGAGAGAAGCAACTTAGAACTGAGGAGAAATTTCCTGACAGTTAGAACAATTAATTAATGGAACAGCTTGCCTCCAGAAGTTGTGAATGCTCCAACTCTGGAAATTTTAAAGGGGATGTTGGATAGCCATTTGTCTGATATGATAAAGGGTTTCCTGCCTCAGCAGGGGGTTGAAGACCTCCAAAGTCCTTTCCAGCTCTGTTATTCTGTTATTTGGATTTAAGCAAGAAGAAAGCATATGTATGATCATTGATATTTGATAAAATGATCCTTCCGTACCTCTCAAGGTTCTGGACATTCTACATTGTGGATTTGGTTCTCAGCTATCCTCATGTGAGCCTCAGGTTAGCTTTATCCACTGGATAGACCACAGCATTCAGACCCATCTTCCTTCAAACAGGCTGCCTAAAATTTATTGCAAGAAGAATTCAGTCAAAAACACGGCAGATGCCAAGAGCAATGGACTGTAATAGTTTATAGGAAGCAAAAAAGAAATTCTACTGGCATTCTTTAAAAATCCACACTTTATTTTGTCTACTGTGGTACAGTAACTGTTCTAACTGTCAGGAAATTTCTCCAACAGTTGCGACACAAGACAAACATAAACTTCATTCCTTCAATCCACACAATTATAGGGTGCAGTTTGTAACTGCAAATATTAAGCACTCTTTAATGCTGCCAGTCCTTCTTCCTCATGGAGCCGGTTTTAGCCCAGTGTTACTCCACAATAACAACTTTAAGACATGTGGACTTCAATTCCCAGAATTCTGCAAGTTGAAACACCAAATCTTAACGTTCTGGAGGTTGAGAAATATTACTTAAATTATCTTTGTTTTGAGTTGCAACCATTGTTAATCTACTTTTTAAACTTTTTCAAAACATTTAGCTAGTCACAAAGAAAATGGAAAAAAAAGTTTGCTGTAGAGAAAGTGTGTCTTTAACAAGAAAGTAAAGAGGCAATAGCAATAAAAACAGTTCTTTTGCAACTCCAGCCCCCCCCCCAAAAAAAGGTGGGTGGGAGTCATCACATAATCTAAAATTTCTGAACATCTCACTGTTGAACTGCAGAATTGCCTAGAATGACCTGAAACAAACGCAGCTTTTCTCATATTGAAACGTGGACTTTTGTACAGATGAGCTATCTGCAAAGGCCTGGCATTTCTCTTTTTCCCACCCACTCTCAGCCAGGCACACATGCGTCACTCTCATTCAACTCAATCTTGTCTGCTTTCACTTCTCAGGCACCAAGACGAGACCAGAAGTACCAGAGAGAAAACAAATGCTGCTTAAAAAGATTCATCCTGTAGTATGTAGTTCTCCTACTCCCTCTCCTGGTTAGCACTAGCTCAACAGTCTTAATAGTGTATCAAGATATTGGCAGAGATTTGGTAGGATATGAAGTATGCCAGCTATTTTTTAAAAATATATATAGGTTGTGATATTTTTAAAAAAAATCTTCATGCATACTCCTCCCATGTTCTTCTTCCCATTATACCCATACATGCTATACCAGATGGTTGCATTTATCCTCCCAAGCTTGTATTAATTGCTCTAATATTAATTACATCAGTATTAATACAATTAATAAAGAGTATTAACATTTAGGTCATAGGAGCATATTAAAGATGCTGCTAGTGGAGCACTTGACTTGCTGCTCCAGAGTCATCTCTTGGCTCTCATTGTGGAGATAAGACTTCAGGCTCCGTCCTCTGGTGGGTGGGGGGGATGTCCTGGGATGGATGCCTCATATCTGGTTGCATATTGGATCTAGTTTAGATGCATCTGGTGAGAGATCTGAAAATGGGTGATTTGGTCATCTGTCCTTTGCCATGGGCGTGTATTTTTTTCCTGGACAATATGAGGCTCATCAGCACTTATGACTTCCATAAGAGTGGAAAACTAATTAGATTTCTTTCGCTAACTCACCTCTTTAAGCAAACATCTACCAAAACTCCAAAAACTCCAACCTTCACCTTTTAGGGAAGATGTTGGGAAAGTAGTAGGATACATAAGGTTCTAAATGAAGTGTATTATCTGGATTTCTTACAGTCAAGATTCAGGCATAGGATGATACTGAAACATTGGTCACTTTACTGGATGACCTTCATCCTCACCCCTTCTCTCAAAAGCTTCTGGTACCATCGATTGGAGTATTGTTCTGGACTGCCTATAAGGGGTTAGGATAGGAAGATCAGTTTTGCTATAAATCAGTTGTACAAGCAGATAAGGGTCTGAAGACATTGACCGCATGCCATATGTCTATAGGAAAGCACTGAATGAGTTAGTGTTATTTCATGTGTTAGTTTGAAGTAATAATAAATATGCTGATGATACTCAGTTGCACATTTCAACCCAAGAAAGAAAGAAAGAAAGAAAGAAAGAAAGAAAGAAAGAAAGAAAGAAAGAAAGAAAGAAAGATGATAGGCAGACAGACAGAAGAACAGACAGACAGACAGACAGACATACAGATGATAGATAGATAGATAGATAGATAGATAGATAGATAGATAGATAGATAGATAGATAGATAGATAGATATAATGAATATCCTTCTGTTGTATTTATTTGGGTGCTTTCAAGCAAGGTTTTGTTTCTGGTGACCATCTATCCCTGAAGTTTTCTTGGCTAGATTTTCTGGAATTGGTGGTCCATTGCCTGCTTTTTAGGGCTGACAGACAGTGACACTGTTCAAAGTCACACTGTTGCAATTGTATTTAAGGAGCGAGAGGAGCTTCTGGTCTCCTGGTGTCTAGCCACTTCATCATACTGGATCTGTATTTATTTACCGTACCTACTTATTATTTCAATATATATAACTGTCTCCCCAACACATGACATACTGTAGCTAACAAAAACAATTAAAAACAGCAAGTAATAAAAATTAAAATGTATTATGTAAAAGATGAGTCATACACTAAAGCAATTAAAATGGGGTCACCTAATTCCTATCAGTTTGAAGACAAGGAAATTCCTTTTGAAATTCCTTTGGGGGAAATAAATTATTTTGATGAAATTTGGTGCTCTTGCACTTATTTACTTACAAGGTGGCTACGTTGGCTGGTTATCTGTGTTTGAGATCTCTTGTATAATTATCTCTGCAATGTCTGCAGCTTCCTAGTTCTTCACACTAAATCACTAAATCTCTCCAAAAAACCTGTTTCCAAGGAGTTTTCAGTCTGAAAAATGTGGACAGTCAGACTTCAGAATGATGGAAAGATAGCTAAGAGAAAACATTCTCGCCCTCTTCCATTTCCAGCAATGAAATGTGTTTTAAAAGAAGGAAATGAGAGATATTTGATAGAAATTCTCAAGATAAAAAGAGAAGACCCTTTTGTGTGGCTGGAAAGTACCTGAAAAACAGGAAGAAAGATTTCAGTCTAGCCTTAGTAATTAAGGATAATAATTTAGTATTTCATTATTTATTGAGTGCACCTGCCATTTATTAAATGTACCTGCCACTTCTGCCCATTTGTCAGACTTCAAATGCATATTACAAACTCAGACAGACCTATCCTTTGAATAGCAACTTTTGCATGTGCAACTTTGTCCACAATTGGTTTTGCAGTACAGGGAGCTGCTGTTGATTAAAAAAAAGAAGAAGAAGAAGCCAGAAGATCACTGGACTTCCAGATTCATTGCATTGTTATATGGATACTGGCCAGGAGCACCCACGTATTGGTTTAAAAAAAATCTAAGATGGTGGATGGGACTGCAGTTGACATCCTACTCTTTTCTTTAAAATGGGGTGCACAATGCACATAAAAAAGAGGCCACCTTTACTCTTTTTCTTTCTTTTTCTTTTTTGACATCTACTCCCTCACCTCATGAGACATCCCTGATTCTTGGTTCTGTTTCTTGTATACACAAGAAATGGTGTGGATCAGCAGTGGGATTCACTTGCTTTCCCTATCGGTTCGCAAATGTGAGTTTGTGCACATTTTCTGTGCATGCGCAGTGCTCGCACATTATGTCAGGTGGGTGGGTGGAGTCTCCTGCAGCCGCCACTACTAGTTCGCCTGAACCGGCGAGAACTGGCTGAATACCACCTCTGGTGTGGATTGATCACTAGTATCTTTATTTTTCTTTAAAAGGAAGCTATTCAATGTTATTTTAAAAGAGTGAAACAAAACATTGTGTGCTGTTCTGAAATTTAAAAATACATTAATCCTCTGATGTGTGAGATTCATTATAATTGTACAATTATTTTCTTCCCCAGCTTTTTGCCAAAGGACATGGAGCAATGGGTGATGTAGATAATATAATATTTTACTCATTTTTTCTTCCTATTGTCAGATTGAAATTGTATTCTTTTACACCGAATCCTCCTGATTAACTGCTTTAATTCGGTCAAATATCTTTTACTAGCCAGCAACAGTCCATCATCTAAATATCCCCCATTACTCAAACCCTGGTCCCAGAAACCAAATGACTTTGGTTAACACTATTTGTAAAGGCAGCCAATCACCTATAATACTCTTCTTTCCAGTTTCAGCTCTTTCCCGGGAATCAGAAAGATGAATGAGAGAACTAACAGAATCTTCAGCTCTTTGAGTTTCCTTCCAAGATTATCAAAGTTCATGATGAGATTATTTTCAAGGATGTTCTTTGAAATATTAATGTCCTCCAAATATTAGCAAAAATGATACGTTAGCAGCAGGGGTGGGTTTCAACCGGTTCGCGGCGGTCCCTGCGATCCGGTTGGTCGCCGAACCCGGAAGTAAGTAACTTCCGGGAACGGCGAAGCCCCCCCCCCCGTGCCCGCGCACCCGCGCCCGCTCCTTACCCAGTTTTGCCGAATTCTGCGCTTCCACGCATGCGCAGGACGCATACAGCGCCTGCGCAATCCTCCAGGAGCAGCTGGAGCATCGCACAGATGCTAGTACGCATGTGCGCGCCACACGCATGCGCGAGGACGCCGCCGGCCTCGTTCCAACCGAACCGGTTGGAACGGGGCGAGAAACCCACCCCTGGTTAGCAGCCTTGCAAAGTATTAGAAGCTGTTCAATTACATTCCTCACCCATTTTCTGACTACTAACACACTTCTCAGTTTCAGCTCATCCTGCTATTAAATCACCTGTGGTCATTATTTGTCTTCTTGCATGGTGCAACTACCTTTTCCTTATCCATAAAGGAGCCATCATCCTGTTTTCCATTCACCATTCATTCATTCCTTTTCCTTCCCTTGAAGGTTGTTTCTTCTGTTGGATTCTAAAAAATTGCTTCTGAATGCAGAGTATCTTCTGTATGGACTTTTGATCTCCGTGCATTTCTTCATTATTGGACTGCCTTCATTATGAAAAGATATTCAGCTCTTTGTTATACAATCTCCTTTTTTAATCTGCTAAATCTCAATCCATCATCAACTGAAGTGTGGCAAATCTCTTCTATGATCCTCTTATCTAACTATATCCATTATCACTTCATTTTTAACATAATACTCTAATTTTAACTAAATTTGACTAATATTTTGTTATTAGTTTTCATATCTCAACCTGTCTCTATCCAAAAATAGTGCAGTCTTATGTCTTTTGCCATTTGTGGAATTAGTCTTCTGGTTATTTCCTTAATCAAATTTGTGTGGACTTCTCTTCACAACTTGTTGCTTTTTACATATCTTGTAAAAAGACCCTCCATCAGCTTCTTTAATCAGCTTATCTTTGGTTATCAGTAGTGATTTTGTCAAAGTTTCTTTCCTTGAATCCATCAATTCTTCTCTTTTTTCTTCTGGTATACCTTGAAATCTGAGGTAGAGCTCCTTTGCATCTATCTTCCCTTTCCACATTCCACTCTTTCCATCTCCAGCCACACTCAGTTCACTGTCAGTATCCACAATTATCTTGCTTCTTTGTTCATTTTTCCCTTGGGTTTTTAGGACTCTAACCTCCACTTTTTCCATTTGCTGGATATCTTCAATTTTTCCATCAAATTTTACTGCATTACAATCTATAGTTTCCAATCTTTTCTCAATTCTCTCTATTGTTTCTAATAATTTTTGAATTTCAAGCATAATCTGTTGTAATGTTGTGGTTTCTTTTTGGTGTTGTGCCATACTTCCAACTAGTAAACACTGCCACTCTAGTTTCAAAACAAAGTTTTGTTTTCACTTCTCTCCAGCTGCCAAAGAAGCATCCAAAGAGCACCTGTAGAAATAACCCATGCTCTTCTCCTTATCTCTTCTGTAAACAAGCTGGAGCCTTTGAACTGCAAAGTCAAAATGATCAAAGAGAAAAAAGAGAAAGCAATATTTCCAGGACTCAACCTCCAACCTCCAAGTGGCAGTGTAACTTTTTTTTCCCTCTGACATTACTACCCTCTTTATATTCCTTTTATATCTTCTTTATATTCCAGGCTTAAAAGAAACAAAATTCTTAAATGGAGCAAAATATAGAGAAAAAACCCCATCCAAGCCAATATTATAAAAGTAAATAAAAAGATTTAATCCATAGGTAAAAAAAGAAATAGAAGAAAAACCAATACTTTCACTTTAAAAAGTAGGAAATATTTGCAAAACTTCCATTCATTAAAAAAAAAGGATAGCACACTGTCCAATATAGCTTAATTTTGCCACTTATTTTCTTTTCTTTGCAAGTTTAATTGAGCTTTGATTTTGGGGGGGGGGGCAGTCTCTTTTATAACAATAAAATTTCCTCACCAGATGGACACACTTTCTCTTTCCACTTTCCTCCTGTTGCAGAGCTGTCCCAACTTCAGCAGCTTTTGGCTGCACTTCAGTCACTGTCAAGAAGAGATTCTCTTGGATCAATCAGGGATTTGCGATGTCCCTGAGATCAGCAAGACGTACTCTTCCCTGTCACCATTTCTTCGGGACGGTTTAGGTCCAAAAGAACCATCCAGTGGCAAAAGTATCAACTGCGACCTCGGAGCTCCGAGATCACACATCGTACCATTGCGATGTCAGCTCCTGCTCCAAAGGCTGAGTCAACCTTGAGCCAGTCAGGATTGAACTCCTGGCAGTGAGCAGAGTTAGCCTGCAATACTAAGTTCTAATCACTGCCCCGCCATGGGTCTTCCATATATTCTCCTACTGAATTCCATTAGTAAACTCCTGATTGCTCTCTCTGTTCACTTATTCAGTGATCCAACCTATTCCATAAAATTGGGTCATTTCAGAAATTCATCAGAGAGCTCGGGATGAGTGAGGCAATTTTATACAGCAGAAATGTAATTAGAGGCATTCCAGACATTTTGTAAATATGCGTAATTGGAGTTGGGTGACCAATAAATTCAAATAAATAAGTACTGTATTTTTGGTCTATAAGACACACTTCCCCCACCCCACAAAAAGTGAGTGTGTTATAGAGTACATTTTCAGCCTGTTCCAAGTGGCAGGGATCGCCACCATCTATCGTCGTCGATCACTGCTGCCACCATTCGAGCAAAAAATGGGATGTGTGGAGGCTGAAAATAGGATGCACAGAGGCTGAAAATGGTGCATGGAGACAGCAAGAGGCAGCAGCGAATGATGGCAACAGTGATGGGCAGTGATGGCTATGGGTGGTGACGATGGCGATTGGCGGCAGTGATCCCCACAGCCTAGAAGAGCTGATTGGCAGCATTCCAGGAGGCTGATCCAACCACCAATCAACTGCTTGTGCTAAATCAGGCTGTGCTGAAACTGACCAGGCTGTTTGATGTTTGCTGCAAGGAGGCAAATTGCTGGGAGGCAGAGACAGATATTTTTTTTCTTGTTTTTCTCGCCAAAAGCTAGAATACACTTTATGGTCTGGAGGGTCTTATTGTCCGAAAAATCCAATAAATAAACTTGAACAAAGCTTAATATAGGAGATGGTATTAAATAAAAGCTTTCTTAAGATGCTAATTTGGCATCTGCAAAGAAAATGTAAGTGTATTTATTTTATTTTTATTTATTTACATTTATTGCCTGTCCAGCTCCAGTGGATTCTGATGGGTATGATTGCTTAAAGAAAATCAAGGTTCTTTTTTTCATCACTTATTTGATTTTCTCCCTTTTCGCAACTGCTATAGCTCTCCTTCATTGCATCTCTTCAGTCTGGAATTGACTTTCTTTTCTAACCATGCCCCCAGGCCGTCTGTGTAACTACCACAACGCAAAAGAGGCAGAAAACAGATGAAGGGAGAGAGCTAGCTTGTTTCTTAACACAGCAGGTCATCACAGATGTTTTGAAAGCAAATCTCTTCTGAACAGAGAGGAAAGCAACACAAACCTGTTCACAACAGATTGCTCATCTGGTGCCTGTGATCAATCCACTGGACGCGGAAAACACAGGCAATAAGCACCACATTAGGAAGCATCACCTGCCAGCTCAAAGATTGGCATCACTTTCTCAAAAATAACATTTTACATACCAAATGTATTGTGCTTTGCTGAGATAGCTAGCTGACTAAATAAGCAGAGAGAGCTGCTTAGATGGGGACTTGAATAATAAGGGTCACATCACTCAGAAAAAAGAAACTCTTTCAGTAAAAGGCTTGTTGACTTTATTGTCCATTGTAGAATGAGCCATATTGTTCTGCTTTTTAAAAAAATCTATTAAAAATTCAGAATCATTTGAGAGATAGATAGATAGATAGATAGATAGATAGATAGATAGAGAGAGAGAGAGAGAGAGAGAGAGAGAGAGAGAGAGAGAGATAGATGATAGATGGATGGATGGATGGATGGATGGATGGATGGATGGATGGATGGATGAATGGATGGATGGATGGATGGTCCCGGACGGACGGACAGACAGACAGACAGACAGACAGACAGACAGACAGACACCGTGTTTCCTCGACAGGGTCTTATTTTCTTTTGACCCCTGAAATAAGCACTTGGCCATTTTTTTGTGGAGGTCTTATTATTTTTGAGGTACAGGAGGCAGCAAGCATGTTCACCTCATGGCTGCTGCTGAGGTGCAATATTTTCAGAGAGGGCTTATTTTGGGGGGAGGGCTTATTTTAGCACATGTGCTCAAAAGCCCAACTGGGCTTATTATCTGGGAAGGTTGTTATCAGGGAAACAGGGTATAAACACACACACACAAACACACATGCAATACACATTATTGCAAACTTAAGAATTACACATAGACTATCCTGCTTTTTCCTGAATTATTCTTTGTAAAATAAAATAAAAAAGACTTACTGTTTGTATGCAACTGTTGATGCTGCTTCTTGTTTTCAAACATTTCTTAATTTTGTTGGAAGGTAAAACCCTCCATGAGACCTTAAAACCTTTTCATCCTATGTAAGTGGAAATTGACAAAGCACAGCCAGCCAATACAAGCAAATCAATGATCGATTGGTTAATTGATTGATTGATTCAAGAAAATTTATATGGCTGTCCAACTCACTCTCAGTAACTCCAGGCAGCTTATAAAAGCCTCATATAAATATATATTAAAAATATTAGGAAACAATAATCTCCTTAGAGATATGGAAACTCCTAAATCACAATATTACTTCCCTACCTCAAACCCTTCATAAAATTTCTTACTCAGAGGGGAGAAGATACATTTAAGATCAATATACTCCAGAGAGGAAGAGACAACTTTCCTACTTTCTTCTCCAAATGTTAGAAGTTCCAGGGCAACAACATGCCAATTTACTTTTCCCCTTGATCAAAGCCCATCATTCTTATGAATATCACTATTCTCAGCATTCTGTAGGTGGTTTGTCATTCTGTAGGTGGTTTTATACTGCATCTTATGCTGTCAGAATAAACTGTGCCTTTGTTCCAGGTAACTTGCCCTTCTTTAGAAAATGTTAGCTGGGTGTGTTTGATTTTAGTCTTTGCAAGGCTGTGAAATCCTATGGGAGTGCAATGCCAGTTACAGTCTATAGGAATTCTTTTACGTCCCCATCTCTTATTTAGTCAAAGCTTTGATCACAAAACCCATGTATTGAAGCCCACTCAGTGTCTGAGTAATTCAAACAAAATTGCATCTGGTTTCTGGAAGCTATTGATGGAGTTGCTAGGTAAAGAGAGCAGGAGAGAGTTTCAGTTGACAGATCCTGTTTCTTGTAACATATCTTCCAACCATGAAAATCAGGGAAAATTTATTGATATAAAAGAAACTGCCATGACCCTTTTCTTTTGGCTCTACTTATCAAAACAATAGCCAATGTTAGGAGTTTTTGGTGGTGGTGGTGGTGGTGGTGGTAGTGGTGGTGGTGGTGGTGGTGGTGGTGGTGGTGAAGTTGGTGGTGGTGGTCGTGGTAGTAGTAGTAGTAGTAGTAGTAGTAGTAGTATATACTTTATTCATTAAACATGAAACTCAGCCAACTGAACATTCAAAAATCCTTACAAATACCATTGACTGATGCTAATGATCGATATGGGTTGCTGCCAGAGTTCTAGGTATCAACCAAATATCTTCTTAAAATATATGATGTTCCTACTAGCAGTTTTTTGCAGTTCCGCTGGTGTAATTTCAGGAAGCTGCAATTTCTTTATGTATTTTGTAAAATTCTTGGACATGGTACCAAGATAACAATGGGTATCACTGTCACGTGTTTCATCCATAGCCATGTAATTTTGATGGCCAAAAATCTCATGATTTTTTCTAGTTCTTTTTCTTCAACTCTGGCATCTCCTGGTACAGCGATATCAATAAACTGTATGCTTCGGCCCTCAACAACCCTGATATCTGGCGTTTTGAGTTCCAAATGATGATCTGTCTGTATTCAAAATAATAATAAAAGTTATTATACTTTATTCATCAAACATGAAACTCAGTCAGCTGAATATTTAAAATGTATCACGAATATCATTGTTGGTGCTGATGGGTTGCTGCCAGTATCCTAGGTATCAACCAAGAATCTTCTTAAAATATATGTTGTTGTTGTTATTGTTATGTGGTTAATCTTTGGTGAGATCAGCCCCTTTGGGGCTGATTGGTAGCTCAACAGCTCAAGTCCTAACCAAGGACCTAGGAACTGTTAAGGTAATGTCCGAGGATATAAGCGTTCCAAGCAGGGTGGTTTTATGTAGAATCAGAATGTTCAAGTCTGATAAATTTAAAATTTCCAAATAGCGAGATATCAATTTGCACTGAATTTTCCCTTTAGGCTTCCTCTTCTTGCCTCTTTGGTTCTTTTGTATTTTCAAACCCAGTTCTTTGGTGGTTATGAAGGCTGCTACATACATCAGCTGGTTTGTTTCAACTAATGTAGTGGTTTGAATGGTTTGCACAGCAACAGTGACCTTTTTTAGTACTTTCTCAATTCTTTCCAGTTCACCTGGTTCAGCTTTGGCAAATGTGTTCTTTCAGCATCTTCCATTTGATGCTTTATTTTCTCAGCTAATTGAGCAATATCTGTTGGTGTTTGTTCTTCAGCGCTTCCTTGTTCTTTATCTTCATCCATTTCAGCATCCTCTTCCTCCCTTTCTTCCTCAGTTTGCTTTTGAGTCTGCAAATCATTCTTGATGTTACTCTTCTTTGTTGGTATACTCTGACCATTAGTTGCTTTCTCTTCGATTCCTATTAATTCTGCTGTAGTGAAAAATGTGTGGCTTAGAATTACACATCGTTGGTCCATTAGCCTTTGTTCACTGATATCACAGTCCGTTTGGTTCACCTTCCAAATCTGATACATTCATTTTTGAAATCCACGTTTTGCTGGCTCAGACTGATAGTAAGCTTTCATAACAGATATGTTTTCTTCCCTAGTCCAGATTTTTCGCTTTTTCACTTTTTCTTCCAGTGGCTTGTCAGCTCCATGCCCTGGTTGCCTAGCAGAGGGAGCTGAGCCCTGTAGCTCATTTTGCGCAGAATGCCCAGGAGCAATAGCATCCAACAGAACCCCTGTTAATCCGGGTGATGATTTAGCCGGCATAAATTTCATTTTTTTTGTATTCACCATATTTGAATGGGTTATGGAGCAAATTTTGTCTGGCCCTTCACCTGAGACCTGTCTGATATGGTTGTATCTGTTCAGCATATCCCTTAGGATCATTAGAGCATGAAAGTCCCTCCACCACGATAAGGTGAAGCTCCTTGGAGGGGTTGTTGTTTTCTTCTTCTTCTTCTTCTTCTTCTTCTTCTTCTTCTTCTTCTTCTTCTTCTTCTTCTTCTTCTTCTTCTTGCAAAATAAACATGGACCTGAAATCCCATAGGCTGAGATAATAAAGGAGGAAAAATCAGGTAGAAAGCAACAAGCTTTCAACAAGCTTTCTACCTGATCTTCCTCCTCCTTGATCTTCCTATGCTCCTCTGTGAGTTATTTCTCCTGGTGCTAATTTACTCTGTTCTCAGGAGCAAAAGCTGTCTGCATGATTTCTCCAGAGATAGAGTCATAGTTCCCCTTTTAAGAAAAATAACCTCTCTCTATTATCGTCTTCTATTTAGCAGCAATCATTTCAACTAGGGATTGTGTGGTAAATGCTAGTCATTTAAAACTGCAAGGGCATTCAAAGTACATAGCAGTGGTACTGCACAGCACCAGAAATTCAATTAGGTCGCCTTTTGTTCTAAAAGTGGCCTGCAGGTCAATTAGCTTTTGTGCTGGATCATTGTGCAGCTTCCGTTGCTATTAATATGAACACTAGTGCTTGAAAATTTGGCTGTGGTGACTAGCTTTGAAGAGAACAGAACTGAATAGTTGCAGCACGCCATTAACATGGACTCATTTCAGTGCATGAATCTTCATTAAAAAAATCCTTTCTGGTTTGCAAGCAAATTGATTTCGATGGCACGGAATGAACTTCCAAAATGGCCTATCCTGTTGAAGTGATTGGACCATCAGCAGACATTGATAGCAACTGCAAGCACTTACTGAAATCACTTGGGCAGAAGTCTACAAAGCAATGATGAAGATAACTAGCATTTCAACTGGAAACCTTCTAGGGACTCTTTATTCAGAGAAGAAAATCACTGGACTGGATGATTTATGGATTTGGAGATGAAAAGGCATTAAAAGGGGAGGGAAAGGGAATGATAAAGCAAGAGACAGGAGAAAATGAGGGAGGGGAAAGCATAAGATTATAACTACTTGATAGAAAGAATGGTGTGTCATAATTCTATATTATCTTTTCTCTTTAGATTTGTTAAGTATTCAGAACGAAGCAAGTCAGCTTCATTCAGGTCTACTGTTCCGGCGGGAAACTAGTTTGAATGTGATTGGTCAAGCTTTCTGACAGCTCCCTATAAAAGGGCAAGCTGTCAGACAGACAAGTTGCTGGGTTATACATAGTTGCTGAATAAAGAGCTGTTTGTTACTGAACATCGAGTCCAGTCTCTTTCATTCACCCTATCTTAAATAATTATTGTTATTTAAATGTTGATTTCATTGTTGATTCTTTGTATCATTTTTTTTTCAGAGATTACAGGAAGCAAGAAGCAGTAAATGTTCTTTTCTTTACCTCAAATGCAATGCATATTTTTATTAGAATTTTCCATAGTTCAGAGTGGTCTGAGATATCAATTTACTTAATTTCGCCTTAATGATTGCATAGGTGCTTCATTAGTGATTGGTAAGAGCATTGCATGCTAGATCTTAGAAGTGGTATTTCTGATGAAGAATTCCGAACAGGAACTGGACCCAAATGTGAGAAAAATATCCTGCATATATTTAAGAAAAACTAAACAAGGAGATTATAGGCAACAAAAAGCTTTATTAATCGATAAGAAGGTTTTATCGATAACTACCATGCACATGATAGGAGTCTCTGTAGGAGAATACTTAAATAGTAGACAGGTGAGACTTAAATACACAAGTTGAGGTCTGATGAGTATTATCAAAGTGCGTCATAATACAATTACATAAATGCATTTGCGTGATCAATAACAATACTTGGCAATATTGACAATAGTTGGCATTAATTAAGTAAACACCCCAAAAAATAAAATTCCCTGAAATATTTCTGGGAACTTCAGGTGAATTTCTGTTACATGCATGTCAGGACAGATGACATTCTGAAACGTTCCACAAAATCTTCATTTCCTCCTTTCTCACTGTTAACAATAGCTAGATAATTACTGGCTTCCTGAAAAACATATCCATTTCAGAGGATTTTATCCCTATTCTTACACCAAAGCACCAACAAAATAATTATTAACTAGAATTTCACAGCAAGGAGAATCTGATTTGTAGCTCCAAGTGATTCAAAATGCCATGGTTTATCATCTGAGGCCATATGGTTTTTCTTAAAAGCTGCTATTTGTATCTGTTCTTGTAAGAACCTGCCACAGGACAGAAGCAGTCCATGGCAGACATTCTCTTCTCCTCTCCTCTTCTCTCCTCTCCTCTCTCTTCTCTCTTCTCTCTCCCCAGACTTAGTTAGCCAATATTGCAAGAATAGTCCTAAAACAAGAATGGCAACAAGGCACACACCATGAGAAAGCAAAATGGATCAGACATTTTATGATCTGGAACTATGAAATGTGATTGGAAACTAATTAAGGCAAGTGTCAGTCTCCAAACTGGGCAGCCCACCTTTCCCTTTTCAAAGATATTTGAGTACTGTAACAAATTTAGGGGATGTGGTGGCTCAGTGGCTAAGACTCTGAGTTTGTCGATCAGAAGGTCAACAGTTCAGCAGTTTGAATCCCTAGCACCGCATAACGGAGTGAGCTCCCGTTACTTGTCCCAGCTTCTGCCAACCTACCAGTTCGAAAGCATGTAAAAATGGAAGTGGAAAAATAGGACTAGCACTCCATGCACCTTCAGCATTTAGTCATGCTGGCCACATGACCATGGAGATGTCTTCAGACAGCGTTGGCTCTTTGGCTTAAAAATGGAGATGAGCACCGCCCCTAGAACCGGACACAACTAGCACTCATGTACGGGGAAACCTTTATCTTTTTTTTAAAAAAAGAAGATTTAAATAGTCAAGGATTTTCAACCTAGCAAGGTGGCCTGGTGTCCTACATTAGGAAAACAGAAGGAGAAAGAAAATGTTAAAATTTATTTATTTATACGTTTATTTTATTTGTATCCTGCCTTTATTATATTTACAAAAAACTCAAAGCAGCGAACATAATAATCCTTCCTCTTCCTATTTTCCCCACAATAATAATCCTGTGAGGTGGGTTGGGCTAAGAGAGAGTGACTGGCCTAATTAGCTGGACTTCATGGCTAAGGCAGGTCTAAAATTCAGGGTCTTTTCTTTCAGATCCCAAAGGAATTAAATGTTTTCCCTGGCATGTCAGGGAAGTGTCTGAGTTGAAAAGTTTCTCCCTATCATCATCTAATTTTCTATTTCTCTCAAAAGAATTTGGAAGACATTGAACATTTCATCATATGAATGTTACTAGTTTGCATTAGCCATAGATCCAACTTTTAATGAGTAAAATTCATCAATTGGTTAAAGCAGAGAGCCAATAACAATTAGTGACAGCTGCAGTTAGGTACTCAGGGGAACGTCTAAGCAAATAAAGAGATTTCTATTCCCTGTGAATTCCTTTGTGTACTTTTTTTTTAAAAAAAAGAACTGAGTGCCCTGAGTTTTATACATATCAATGCTCCTTGCTATCCTTGCTTCTGGGATGCTCCCTTGAAGTCTGACTTACTAGCTTAATGTTTTCTCCACTGTTTATTTCTGCATTTACCAAAAGCAACTGAAGTCACAAAATATCCTCATTTATTATTAACCAAGCCATTGTTTTTTTTCAATGGCTCATTTTTTGGGGACTTGTGATGCTCCAAAAGCAAGAATCACATAAATTACAGAAAGGCATCTTAAACAATAACTACAAGCTATCTGAATCTAGACAACCAGAGTTCTGGGGCCAGTATTTGTAATGTTGGTTCTTCCCACAATATTGCATTTGAAACACATCCTGTCAGAGGAAGGGAGAGATTAAAGCTGTTGTTCGCACTTTTTAAAAGTATCAGAAATAGATTTGACTCCTGGCTTGTACATGAAAGTTATTTTTGCAGGGATTTTTTTTCAAGTAGTTCCACTTTTTGATGTAAAGCAGGTGGTAACCTGAAAGAAGGATTCCCTATAGTGGTGAAAAACTGAAAATGGGAGGGGAAAATCTTTTTCCGTTACGAGCTTCTGGTGCCATGACAATTATTAATGCTAATTAGTGTCAATGCAGTTAGGCACATTTTTATTTTATTGCAAGATAGCATATATTTTTCCCTTAAGTAACACTTCCCCCAATCTTTATTCACAAAATAAATTTATTGAATATTTATTCGATATTTACTCATAATCTTACAAATCTGTTAAAAGTACATGCTTAAATTTTATCTTCAGCCAGGGATCTGCAATAGATTTTCCAGCTATTTTTAAGGGGTGCTCTTCATATTTCAAATCAGAGGAGGAAAAAAGAAGAAATTCAACTTATGATCTAGGACAGAGGTGTCAAACCCAAGTCATCACGGCAGTGTGATGTGACGTATCAGGACTTTTTTCCCCTTTGCTAAACTGGGCGTGGCCAGCACATGACGCATCCAGCCTGCAGCCTAGAGTTTGACAGCCTTGATCTAGGAGAACTAAGTTTTATACGTTGTTCTTAAATATGTAGGAAAATGTTTGCAGTCCAATAGAGGTGGCTTAATAATCTCTAGAGAAATTCTAGCCCAGTGATGGCTAACCTTTTTGTTGTTGGATGCCAAAAATTTGAGCGTGCTTCCAGTAACGAACTTCCGGTAGGCCTGTTGGGCCTGTTTTTCACTCTCCCCAGGCTCCTGAGGCTGTCCTGAAGTCTGAGGAGGGCAAAAATGGCCTCCCCTGGTCTCCTGGAGACCCTCTAGAAGTCAGAAACAGATCATTTCTCAATTTCTGGTAGGCCCGTTGGACCCATTTTTCATCCTCCCCAGGCTCCGGAGGCTTTCCTGGAGCCTGGGGAGGATGAAAACGGAACCCCCCAGTTCTACGAAAGGCTGGAAATCAGATGTCTGACACATGCATACACACTGGAGCTGACAGCTTGGATGCCAGCAGATATGGCTCCAGGTGCCACCTGTGACACGTATGCCATAGGCTCACCATCACGGTTCTAGACCAATTACTTTCAAATATCTTTAATTTCCTTGAGCATATGTTTTAAAAGCATTTGTGAACTTGATATTTGATGCTTGAGTTCATAAAAAAAAAACTTTATGGAATGAACTGGGACAATAAATATATTATTGAGAAAGTTGTGGTCTTCTCTGTCGATTTATTGATCTATCTTTCTATCCCAATCAAACCATGCAAAGAAGTTCCAGCATGAGAGGCTACATAGCCAAGTCTTTAACTTTAAAACTGACACATCTTCCATTTGTCATCATGCTCAGTAGTCTGATTCTTCATCTCATGTAATGCTCAGCAATACTTTCTGATTGAATACCTGTTGATTTCATCTTTGGCCTGACAAGCTACTGTCTTCATTCTATCAATCAAGCAAACGACTGGATTGTCAAGTGTAGATAGATGGCAATGGGCTGGGGACAAGGATGGAATCTTCTAATTCATTTTTATGTATTTATTTTATATTCTTATGCAGAGGTGTCAAACTGGTGGCCCATGGGCCAGATGCACCATACACAGGCCATGCCCACCCCAGCTCCCACAAATGGGAAACATCACGAAACATCAAGTGACGGCAACGTGACGTGGCAAGTTTAACACCCATGTTCTTATATCTGCCTCTTCCCTTTTCCTGGATGTCTGTTTCTACCTCACCTTTATATCTTCTGCCTCTAACATTCTACAGCCTTATAATTTTCCTCAGTTTTTATCTCCTGAAGGTTCCCTGTTATGTGAAATATTGATGCCTCCTTAACACCCACTCTGAATCTTTTAAAGGAAATCTGTCAGTTTTGAGATCAAAGAGATCTAAAGTATTAATGGTAGAGGAATGAATAAATCTAAGCTTTTTTAAAAAGAAACATTAAAAAAACAACCACCATTTTCTGCCTAGGTAATGCAGCATATTTAGAAATATCACAGCTAGAGTTCTTTGCAGATAAATCCCTGTGTAGCCTGTTGCTATAGAATCAGATGAAGGCTCATATCAGTCTAACGTTCAATTTCTAGCAGTAGCCAGACTAAACTGGAATCCTGTGATCTTCACTCTCTCTATTTGCTCCTTGCAGATAGCATTCTTGACAATACAGCATGAATGTACATATTACTTATAGCTACTAAAAAGATTGTCATTCTGAAATTGGTCTAATCTCCACTTCATCAACTAAATTGGTGATCACATAAATCTTCCAGTTGTGGATTATGTTAGCTATAAAGGCTGTAAAATAAGGTCCACATTTGACCTCTTTTTGAAGCTAATTTTATTGGATCATGCTGACATGGATGCATTGCAGGAGAGAGGACAACAGCAAAAAAAAAATCAACCCACAATATCATTTATTTTAATATATCCTATTGTTATTCCTTTTCTAACACAAAGCAGTCCAAATACACTCTCTTCATTTTTATCAGAAGAGGTAAACAGAGAGCAATTTCTAATTTTAGGCTTTTATCCTCACCTCCAAAATAAATCTCATACATATATATTCCTACCGATTGGTTGGCAGAAGCTGGAGCTCACCCTGTCATGTGGTGTTCCAATCACATTAGTTCCCGTCCTAAAGCCAGCTCCTGCCAACTTAGCAGTTCAAAAGCATGCAAATGCAAGTAGATAAATAGGTACCACTTTCCTGGGAATGTAACAGCACTCTGAGCTATTCTACGCTGAGCATAGAAATGTCTTCAAGCAACTCTGGCTCAAGGGCCTTGAAACCAGGTGGATTTCATTTAAATCAACTTGATCAACTGTTATCTCTGTCCCACAGAGGCTCCTCCTCTGACCTGCTGTTGACTCACTGACAGTCCCATTCACTTTAATGGGATGGCTGGTGATGTGGCAGTGACAGAATAAGATGAGGGACATGGCAGGTAGCAGGTGAGTAGATGCCTGCTAACAGGCACTGCCATGATGGAACTGAAATGACAGATGCTCTTTAATATTATATTTATAATGGGGTGGGTTCCAGCAGGCACTACTGCCGGTTTGCTCATGGGTGCACTGCGCATGCGTGCGCACTTAATGCATGCTGAAAATGCATGAGCAGCACAATAAAAATTGTTCTGCACATGTGCAGAACTGAAAAACAAGATGGTGCCGCCTATGGCGCCACCCAGAGAACTGGTTCAGGAGTGTGGCAAGCTGGGTCGCTGCTGGTTCCAGCAACCCAGGCCACCAAACCATTACCAGTTTGACCGAACCAGTAGGAACCCACCACTGATTTACAAGCTGCTTAGAAGGTTTCACTTTCATTTTTACTACTTGCCCTTCCTCCTCACACTTAGAGCTGGTGGTATAGATGTATTTCGCTTCAAACAATCATACAGTTTGTAGTGTACCTAGCTTTGCAAAACAATGGGATAAAGGAATATTCCTGAACTTTGTTTTATGGTTACCGTGAAATTGTGTGAATGTAGTGCATGTTATCTCAGCTTGCAGAGCTTGGATTCATTGAATGAATTTACCCAAAATGTAAATATTGCAGAATGTACAGCCTCATGCTACATAACTAAGCTCCATTTCATGCTGAACAAACTAAATGATTAATGTATCTTAAATAGAAAAATATATTTAGATAGATTTTTACTCCAAAAGCAATTACTAAAATTAATTTGATAAAAATAAAAAAAAACTGATTTAAATTTAAAAATTCGTTTTTTTTTATTTTAAAAAAAAATCATCGATTTTTATCCACCCTGCTTGAAACAGGGATGAGCACCACCTCTATAGTTGGCAACAACTAGCAGAGTAAAATCCACAGGGACTCCTCTCCTTAAATAGATACACAAACATACGTATACTCAAAGAAAGACATGAATCTTTTACATCCTTTCTAAATCCTGGTTCAAACATTTCTCAAGGTTTTTGTTACATGTTTCTCTAAATTTCACACATGCCCCTTGTCCTTCCCAAATTTTTCATGGCATTTTCTCCCATGTAAGACTCATTAAAGTTGACCTTCAGCTTACAAGCTTATGAAATTGCCACGTTTTTCAATAAAGCACAGTAAAAAGCATTTAAAAAAATGAAGTGTGATAAATATTATTCCTTTTGTTTTAAATGGGATGTTCTTTTTTAACTTCATAGAGACTCCAGGACAAAGATAGTCTTAATAACATCAATTTAATCCTGTTTAAATGTTCAACTGTTCCTTCTCAGATTAATTGGCTATATTTTAACTCAGAAATACATCTCTTAATTCCCTTATCTTTCTGGGAGCACCTGGCAATGTGTCCTATTTAAATTTACCTATCCAGAGCATATCTTAAACAAATAATACTCAGTTTTCAGTCACCCATACCGACACATAAAAAGGTCTATATTTGGTCCATGTCGTTTCCATTTCCCACGGCGTTTGTGAGAGAAATCCTGGGAGAGCATAAAAGCTTTTAAGATAAATTTAAAAATTGTGACCTTGTGCAGTAATCTTCATAGCTATGAATTTAAGAAAAAAATGAGTTCATCGCTGTTTTCTTAAATGCTTTCTATAATATATTTAGGCAAGGCAGTGGGAGGGTTTGGGGCAGTAAATCATTTCTAATGGTATTTGCTAGGACTAGAATGGTATGAAAGAACCTTAAACTAAGTAATTGGTACTTACTGGCCAGCAAGTGCTTTTTTCTCAGTTTCTTTTCTTTTCCATCACTTTTTTGCCATTTCTTTTCCCCTACCAGAATAGGTAAAATAATTATGGGACTAAATAAGACTAGCAGTTATACAAAAAGTTTAAGTGTATTACCTCAAAACTTACAATCTTTTCCTATTTGCACAAATATACTCTGGCCCCAAATCTATGGAGACTCTCAGTTATCCGGGCTGGACTACTGTAATGCGCTCTACATGGGGCTGCCCTTGAAGAGCATTCAGAGACTTCACTTATCCAGAATGCAGCCGCGCAAGCGATTGTGGGTGCACCTCGGTACACCCACATTACACCTATCCTCCGCGAGCTGCACTGGCTGCCTGTTGGGCTCTGGACACGCTTCAAGGTGCTAGTCGTTACTTTTAAAGCCCTACATGGTATTGGACCTGGGTACTTGAGAGACTGCCTCCTGCCAATTACCTCCCTATGACCAATTAGATCCCACAGATTAGGCCTCCTCTGAATACCATCTGCTAGCCAATGTCGACTGTCGACCCCTCGGGGGAGGGCCTTCTCTGTGGCTGCTCCAGCCCTCTGGAATGATCTCCCCGTGGAGATCTGGACCCTCACCACTCTTCAGGCTTTCCGCAAAGCCATTAAGACCTGGCTGCTCCGGCAGGCCTGGGGCTGATGAGTTCCCAGCCCCACTTGACTTGAATTGTTGCGACTCTTGCTTTGTTTTTAACTTGTTTTGTCTTTTGTTCTGTTGTTTGTATTCTCCCCCCCCCCCTTGTTTGTTAACCGCCCTGAGTCCCTCGGGAATAGGGCGGCATACAAATGGAATAAACATTTCCAAACATTTCCAAACATCCGGGTCATATTGTCCCAAAGGTGCTTTTTCAGGAGACAACAGGACTTCTTTGAAGACATTTCGCTTCTCATCCAAGAAGCTTCTTCAGTTCTGTCAGAATACTGGGGAATGGAAAGATTTATATTCCTTGCAGACAGCTGGTCATTTGCATCCTTTCAGAGGGTTGTTGAAGCACTTGGAGGTTTATCTGTGTCCTCAGGGTCACCTGAGTAGTGGCCCTGGTTCCTGTCGTCTGCAATTTTTTCTGTCTCTAGAAATCCATTCCTACTTCCAAACCATTCAAAGGGTATTCATCCCAAATTGTATAGCTAAAAGTCTGTAGAAATTCTCAGTCATCCAGGTCATGGTTGTCCCAAAGGTGTCTTTTCATGAGGTAACTGGACTTTCTTGTTTTTCTTTGAAGACATTTCACTTCTCATCCAAGAAGCTTCTTCAGCTCTGACTGGATAGTGGGGAATGGAAGAATTTATATTCTTTATATGATTCTGGTCTCAACTTTTCATGGTTTTATTTGATTGATTGATTGATTGATTGATTGATTGATTTAATTCATTCATTCCTTTTTATGCCACCTACCTCCTCTACAAGGTGACTATGGGCGGTTTTGATTCCCTTTTATAGAGCTTCAGCTTATTCCAGCCCTTGAAGGAAACCATCATAAGTTGTATTGGTACAAAAGAAGCACTCTTTCTCCTATTTTGACAACAAAATAGGAGAGACCGCCTGCTGCCAATTACCTCCACTAGACCGATTAGATCCCACAGATTAGGCCTCCTCCGAATTCCATCCGCCGGCCAGTGTCGACTGGCGACTACCCGGAGGAGAGCCTTCTCTGTGGCTGCTCCGACCCTCTGGAACAAACTCCCCTTGGAGATTCGAACCCTCACCACCCTCCAGGCCTTCCGCAAAGCCCTTAAAACCTGGCTGTTCCGACAGGCCTGGGGCTAAAGAGCTGTTGCCCCCGTCTCGAATGGTATGACTGTTGTGTGTTTTAAATTATGCATTGTTATGTTTCGTTTTTTAATTTTTTGTCTGTATCCCCCTTCCCTGGTTTGAGTTGTGAGCCGCCCTGAGTCCCCTTCGGGGGAAAAGGGCGGCATATAAATATAATAAACAAACAAACAAACAAACATTCGAAAGAAGATTCCAGGTTTTAAAATCTGTTAAGCTTTGTCACCCTCTACCCTTAGAGGGCAATCGGGTTGTTAAAAGCATTTGGAAGAGAGGCAGCGGAGGCAGGATAGAGGTTGGTAGCAGAGATAGCAAATGTTATGGTAGTATAACTTTTCCCAACTGATAAAGAAGTGGGCAACAGTTCATCTCAGCAGTGAGGAATAGAATAGAATAGAATAGAATAGAATAGAATAGAATAGAATAGAATAGTTGGAATTCTTCTAGTCCAACCCCCTGCTTAGGCAGGAAACCCTACACCACTTCAGACAAATGGTTATCCAATATCTTCTTTAAAACTTCCAGTGTCAGAGTATTCACAACTTGGTTTTGAAAAGCCCTTGGTCTCATGAAGACCTAACTGTGCATATTGTACTAAGTTTATTAATGTAAGTCTCTTGTCTATAATATATTAGAGTAACCTTTTGTGAAATTGGAAGCTATACAAATATGACTGATAAATGGAAAAAAAATATCAGTTCCTTTTTCACTGCATGCTAGATAGCCACTTTGCTGGTTTCTACTACTAATAGTGCCTTTAAAAAAAAATATGCCAAAGAGGTGTTTTTTTTTCTGCATATGCCTTTTCCCAAACCCACAAAATAGATTCAGTCTGCATAGCAAAATGAGACAAGGAAACCACAATAAAGTTTTCAGGAATGAGATACTACAGTTCCAGGAGGTCACACTGCTCTGTTCAACAAGCTTTGTATTGCATTGCTTGTATTGCTTTGGGAAGATGAAAAAGCATCCCCTAAGGAGGAACAATAAAGCATTTCTATATTGTTGCCACTAAAACTCCATGGACATATCTATGAAGTCATTACAAATCAAGTCCCTTGAACAAGACTTTGTAGCCTGCTGATGCTGTCACTCACTGTGATAGAACTACTGATAATTAGTATTCTCAATACAGGTGTCTCATGGCAAATTTGGAAGGTGGGGTTCCCTCAAAGATACTTGGGATACGTATATAGAGACATATATAGTTAAGAGAATTTTAATTCTATGCTATGTTTCCTGCCTGTTTTTCAAATATAAATATAATGGAGAAATCAATATGTCCAGAGCAGGAAAGCTACTGACACAAAATGATGCCTAAGGCAGTTGGAAGTGTTTTGCTTCCTCTGCATTAATTAAGCAGCTTTGAAAAGTCGCACATGGGTTCACATGTAGAGTTCTCCTCTCTAATTGTCTTTGGGTATCCAGATTATAAATCATCTGAACAACAATTGAATTACCAGGATCTTCCAAGAGCATTCCTAAGGATATATCCAAGTTACAATAAATGCTCTGCTGAAATTGTGCTTTCCCCCACAAACACACACCTTTTTCTTTTCACAAAGGAATCAAGTCTTCAGCCAAATACTGAGATGGCTCAAAAGCTGTTTTATGTAAAATTCACAGTGCCGGTATTCCCACCTTGAATACTAAATTTAAGGATACGCTTGCCCTGTAAACTGCCCATAGTAAAATCCACACCTATTAATATTCCTGCAGCCAAATCACCTTATGTAATCTGTGGCAAGACTCCTTTGAAATGTCCATCTTATAAGCATGTATGTTACAACAGAGTATTGAAAAAACTCAAGGAAGAATTTGAAAGGGTCCAGATAATTCGCTGTCCAGTCTCCAGGTACACTTACCAATTCCAATCAGATTTGATCTAGTGTGACTTTGGTTATTCTTGTTCTACTGCCATCATCACATGCTATTCCCAACCAATTTCTGACATATTTCTAATGTATTCTTATTTATTTTATTTATAAAATTTATTTGCCACCCATCTCACCACAAGGTGAGACTCAGAAAATTCTTAGAAAATGAAGGATCGCTTTGGCACAATTAGACATTATGGATAGTCTGCACTTACTGATCACTATGTGGAACTAACAATTCTGACACTAAGCAGCACAGTTTTGAGTGTCACATAATGGATAGAATAGGCTCTAGGGGGATTTATGCTCAGAGGAACATGAAGTTGATGTGAGGGACCATCCAAAATGAAAATTATTTCTTTGGAATTATGGGAATGGCATCAGAAAGTATCAGCGTGTTGAATGAAATGTCCTACTATCAAACAAAGGGAATAAATTAAATCCTGTGAAATTATAGCCAAGTGGTTCATTTTCTTAATATTGCGCTTCGGTTCCTGACAGATCTTTGATCTTCCTGCCTGTATTGCATATGTATTGCTAACGTATTTCATTTTGGGAATATGGGGGCCAGCAGGAAGCTAAACTCAGGTCATATTAAGTTCTGCTACAGTCAGCTATAACTGGCTTTATTTGCCTTATGTCTGCTTTTTACTAGGTTGCCTCTTGATTCATTTGTTTCTTACTGTCAACTAGAAACTAATTTCTGCTTAAGCATCCTTATTTTCTCACATGTTCTGCTATTAGAATCTCTATATTTCCCAAGAAAGCTATATATCTAAGAATAAACAACATTAACTTTCTGCCTGGGCTGCATTCTTTTGTCAAAGAAGTTCTATATTTTGTTTTCACCTTTCTTAGCAAAGATGTCTTCAGGGTATGGTTAAAGAAAAATCAAGATGGTGGCCACAATAGTGCTATTGAAGAGCCATCTGTTTCTATGTGCATTGCCACCATCTTGATTTTAACATTTTAGCTGATTGTATGTCTTTTTTAATTTTGTGCACCACCTAGAGTCCATTGGCAGTCAACTATAAGCAAACAAACAAAAAATCCTTTTTACCATAATCTGAGGACATCCCTGATCCTTAGTGGGACTTTCATTTCTTCAGCACTATGGCACAGACTCATGTAGAGAGACCCCAGGGAGCTGATTAACATAACAGAAAGCTAACACTGAATTTTCCTCTGGTGTGGAGAAAGTGATGAAGTTTCTTCTAGACAGTCCTTTGAGCATTCAGGAACAGGGGTTGCCAACAAAAGCAGACTCTTGGGATCTCAGCAACCCAAAACAAGAGCTCAAAAGTAATTCTCAAAATATCTAACCAATAGTTAGATATGGTGGTAGCAATTTGAGGCTTCTTCCTCTGCTTTCCCACTAAATTGATTCAATGTGTCTTCCAGCCTCAGCTCTCCGTATAAAGGTAATTTCCTACTTAGGAAGTCTCTGCCCCTTTATTTTTCTGTAAGAAAGGTCTTCAAGTATGAGGAATTAGCTCTATTCTGTGCCAGGAGAATGAACCAAATCTCAGCCAGTCAACTCAGAAGAGTTGTTTATAGAAGTTAGACCTTAAGCTTAGAACTTAAAGGAGTTGTTTATAGAGAACTGATAAGAATGATCCCCCAAGTGCTTTCTTTGCAGGCTTCTTTTTATTGTCCTCCACAGGTAAAGACATCTGTCATCTCTCTCAACATTTTCTCCAACCCAGAGGCCTGTCTTTTTCTTCAGAGCAGCCTTAATGCTCAGCAGACACTGAATTTGCAGGTGTTCATATTCTGCTGCTTTGGGTTACTCATAAGTCTCTTCACGAGGCTGGTCTTTTCCCTTCACCACAAATACAGCAAATGCCTCCATTTTAAAAAGTAAAAAAAAAATCATCCTAGAAAGGTCTAAAGAGAGCTCTCGCTTTGTTAACATCTTGTTCACAGCATTGAATACGTGGGATGTGTTTCATGGCCTGAGGTTAATTGTTTGGTTCAGTAACCATTGTAGGTTTTTTTTTATTCTTTATAATTGTTTGCTTGCTTAACATGTATTTATCTGCCCGGAACTGCATTTGTGAGATGGGCTGTCATAGAAATCCACTAAATAAATTCTAAATTAAATAAATTTCTTCTTTTCTAAAGGAAGATACTTAATTTTCAAATCAATGAGGACCTAACAGATGATTAAATGAAGTGATTGGCACCCATGAGGAAAACTTGCTTTTTAATTCAAATTGCAGAGGAATGAGAAAAATTCAGTTCCACTGGGCCAGGATGTCCAAATTTTTCCTGAAATCAGACCAGAAAAGGATTCTGCATACCACCATTAATTCTAAATATCAGTGGGAGTCATAAAGATGTGAATGCAAAATCCTCTAACCACATGATGGCAAACCTTTAGCACGTGTGCCACAGGTGGCACACGGACCCATTTCTGAGGGTACGCGAGGCATTGCCCTGTCAGTTCCACCATGCATGCGCGTGCTGGCCAGCTGATTTTCAGCCTTGATTTTCGGCTGTTTTTCATGCAAACCTAAAGTTCAAGAATGGACTTCCGGTTTGCACATTGGGCTGTTTTTTTGCCCTTCAGGGAAGCCTGCTGAAGCCTTTGGAGGGTGAAAAACAGCCCAACGGGCATCCCAAAAGTCTGTTCCCGAACTTCTGGTTTGTGTGTTGGGGCATTTTTCACCCTCCCCAGGCTCCTAGAAAGCCTCTGGAAAAAACAGACTTAAGGGGCCGACTGGAAGTCAGAAAACAGGCCATTTTTGGCCTCCAGAAAGCCTCTTGGTGGGCAGGATGGCTGTTTTTGCGCTCCCCAGGCTCCAAGAAAGCTATTCGCATATGCATGTGACAGCGGAGGGGGAGGGTCACATGCACATGCACAGTGGGCACAACATGGGAGGCATTAAATTATGGGGCGCTCAGGCGCGCATACCTTAGGCACCTGAGGCGAAAAGGGTTCACCATCACTGCTCTAACCTTTCTCTTACCATATGTCATAAACTGAGACCAAAAAGCATGATCCAAAATCCAAAAAAAAAAAAAAAATGGCAGGAAGATTCCTAAGTCAATCTGCTGCATAGGCTTGTCAGGGCCAAGTGGTTTATACCATTCCTGTTCTCCCATTCAATCTCCAGCTGCTCTTCCTTCAGTCTCCCATTTTGTGACAGAACAAGAAACAGCTGAGGTTTAGAAATGTTACAAGATTAGCTGTCCCTCCCTCCCAACTCTGTCCCTGATGTTAGGGTGGTTAATTACAAAGTTGAAATGGGGAAATTTGATCATAAGAAATCCTGGGCCTTTGTCTTTGTAATATTACCTTTTTCTTCAAAGTTTGCTTATATTCTGTCCATTGTGCTTGGCTTTTTATCACCAGCATTTGCAGGTTGGATACTGTGTCCCCATGCTGATATGACCGTATTCATTTAGAGGTGCCAGGCATGCCTCCCTCAGTAACCAAGAAAGAAACCTCTCAACTCCATTGTTTGTGGAATTAAAAGTACTTTTACTGGTTATGAATAGATAGCAGCGAAGTAAAGCAAGGTCTGAGGCAGAAAAGTGCGAAATCATACATATCAAACATTTGTCCAGCCCCCTCCCTCCAACAACCCCCACCCCATTGCCCAATCTGCAACTCCCTTAGGTATCATGTGGGTTGCATCTCCAAGAAGCCTCATCAGGTTGGTATGCAGGACAGTTGTCCTTGACCAAGTCCAAACATTGGCCATCAGCATGCGCAGATGATGGTGAGAACAAAACTCCCTTTTTGACTAATCCTCCTGTACCAATTATTCCCATCCCAAATACCATGCCCCCCCCGTTGCCATGGCAGCCGAAAGCAAGCAGGCGAAACAGAGGCTGACAATAGGTTTCTATATTCATTTCATCTCAAAGTAGTTTGCAGCATGCTGTTAGTGATTTCCATATTTCTATACCTGCTCGATTTGTTGGATAATATTTGTTTGTTTTTCCTTCACTTTCTATTCAGATTAGTAATTCAGCTACCTGGATGACTATTTCATGCATCTGATAAAATGAGTCACTGAGGACAAGATTCATTCATCATGAGAGTATCATTTAGGGTAGCTCAATACAACAGCAAAGTTCACTATAGTTGGTTACATCCAGAAATCCAAAATGATAGACACAAATAAATCCCTCCCTTCTTTAGTGCTGTTTCCATTGCCACTGTGAAGTTTGTCATTGTCATCTAAATGCAGATCTCAGCCTGCAAAAAGATAGCTTTCCCAAGTTGCTATCATAAATCTACTTTTTAGGAAAGTTCTGAATTTTCCCCAGTCCAATTATAGTTTGTCAACCATTAGGATGTGAAATTGAACTCTTAGCCCTTTCCAGAATCTGCTCATGTGCAACTTTCATTTGAGTTTTACTATACATATTTTATAACACGTAATGATGATTTATACTGACAAAAGAACAAAGAAGATAACTGATGAAAATGTTTTTTCTGACAACTGATTCTCATTCATTTGTGCCCTTCGGTTGTCCTTGCATTTTTTTTCGACCTGGGAAATATAACCTCATCATCCAGATATCTGTGGTTAGTTGAGTTCCTTAGAAGCCATCAACATAAAAGCTTTAGAATCAGGTTAATATATTTTGCTTTATAGATTTCTTCTCAAATTATTATTAATGGAGAGGAAACAAAATAAACCAAGCAAAACTGAGATTACTACCTTCTCTAGAGGTAGAGTCACATTTTTTTTTAAAAAAAAATTTAAATTTATATCTTAAAAATAGTCGCACACAGACTTATTATTATTTTTAATTAAAGTCATGTAAACTTTACTTGTATCGAACTCACTGGGGTGTATTTCGGAGTAAACATGCCTAGAATCAATTGAGGACATATTTTAAAAAGTAGTCCAGGGGTTCTTACAGAAAAAATACAGATCATGCAATATAGATTTCTTTATTAGAAACAGCTAATCCTGCAGTAGTTTTAAGAAATGGCTGGAAGCTTACAGATCAGTTGTGAAATTGATACTAACTTTCCCAAGATGGAAAAAGCTTGGGGAGACAATTCCAGTAGATACATGCAGGCCTGGTTTTATAGCATGTTAGATTAGTCTAATATTGAGGTTGGGTAACCTGTGGGTTCTTTTATTGTGAGCATCTAGTAATTGTTTTATGTTATACAAACCAGTAAGCCATAATATGATTTTTGAGGGAGAAGGACCAATCGGCTGCCCTTTGTGCCTTCCTTTTGCTTGCAGAATTTTTTTCTAAGAAAGATATATAATCTTAATTTCCATGTTGGTTAAGGAACACAATAAACAACAAAACAAGTGATTTCCCCTTACCTAGGACAATGGTTCCCAAAAGGATGAGCGAATCCTTCCAGCCTGTTGGTTTACGGATATTTGTTTGCTGGTGTTATTGAGCTAACGTGTCAAAAGAAAGAGGTGCACTGGAAGTTTAGAAATTCAATCAAATCGATTAAGAAGAATTGACAGGCCAATAGATAGTGTCTCTTCGGCTTCATGTGGACAGCTGATGCTAAGAGTAGTGATATTTATATAATATTCTGAGTTTGGTGCAGCTGAAATTCCTAGTCTCTTGTATTTATATGATGCTGGGATTATGAATGGTACAAAAAGCAAAATAAAAAATGTCTTCTTGTATTTGGAATTGGGTCAGTGGAGGGAGGAGTTTGATTGAGACAATAGATTGACCCAGCAAAACCAAGAGAAGCTATGTTTGAAAAGTGGCAGAGTAGGATAATTAACAGTAGCTCAGTTCATTCATCAGATCTGATGAATACCAAATAATGAAACCATCCTACACTGCAGTTGATTGATTTGCCCTCTACACTATGTCATAAACTATATTTTGGAAATCACAAGGGAGTTTTTGCATAGCATGGTAAGTCAAAATCAAACAAAGCCCATTATGGCTTAGTGTGATGCTTGGACCACGCCACTGAGTTTATATACAGCCCTGGAACAAAAGAAGCAATACTAAAAATAAGATCTGGGAAGGAAAAGATGCTGAAGCCAAACCCTTGTGTCCCTGGATGGGAGACTACTTGGAAATCCCACACAGCTTAGAAACTCTCTCCAATCAGAGGGGCTGTCTAGCTGTCCCCCCACCCACACACACACACACGTACACACACATTTATGTAAGTGCTCTTTCTGGCTGATTTGTCATTATGTGTTAAAGTGCTCAAGTGCTCCCCAGCAATTAGGCATTGCTTCTCCCCCTGATTTTTTTTTTTCAGGGAAGGTGAAAGGAAGGTAAAACTCTCTGCCTCTGCCCACTCTTATCTCCTCAGCACAGCCCAAAGAAACATGAGTTGTTCTGTTCCCATCTGGAATGAAAGTGGGGGCCGGAAGATTTCGGAACTAAGTAATTTATTTGGAGTTGAGATGAGGAAAGAAGAAGAGCCCTCACTGTAATTATAGATAAGCAACCCAAGCATACCCTGCTATTAATGTCTGCTTGGTTCTAATGGGGGAAAGAATGGGGAGCTGTTATTTTTCTTTTAATTATTTTCATTGGCATTTTTCAAGCCCCTGGCATTTTTTTTTTAAAGAAATCTAAACTCAGCCTTTTCTGTTGACCTCAGTAGAACAGTGCTGAGAGTATTATTTTAAAAAAAATATTGAAGAACAAAGCAGCAGTTCCTAGGCAGGCTGCGGGTTTTCCTTTTCATGGTCGCCTCACTCCTGGCTTTCAAGCAGCAGCTAGAGATGGAAACCTTTGATGGTGGCAACATCTGTGGAAATACGTAGCCTTCCAAGACCTGAAAGGACAGCTTCAAACACTGAGGCAGAATGTCAGTCCCCTGAAAGAAGTGAATTTTAGCAACAAAACATTACAAGTGAAGATTGTGTGCTTTAGTTGGACAGAAGGGCAACGAGTGATTTTAAGAGATTGTTAACTTTAATTTCTCAAAGGTGGCCATTCAAAGCAGGGGTCTCTCTCAGTCTGGGAACACCCTTTCCCTATTAAATCATGCCCCTGTAGTTTCCAGGGTTGATTTCAGAGGTGGTATTTAGCAGGTTCTGATCAGTTCTGGAGAATCAGTAGCAGAATTTTTGTGTAGTTTGGAGAACCAGTAAATACCACCTCTGACTGGCCCCTCCCCTATCCATTCTCTGCCTCCCGAGTCCCAGCTGATCAGAAGGAAATGGGGATTTTGCAGGAGCTTTCCCCTGGAGTGGGGAGGGAATGGAGATTTTTACAGTATCCTTCCCCTGCCATGCCCACCAAGCCATGCCCACCAAGCCATACAGAACCAGTAGTAAAAAAAAATTGAATCCCACCACTGGTTGATTTGTCTAATGGGCTTTAGATGGGGCAGCCTTCACTAGTTGTAACTTCAGTTGGGTAAAAAGAGACTGGTCAGCATCTGACTGAAGAAAAATGTCCCCATGGTATTCCCACCCTAGCATCATTCCAAATCCTACTGCAGGATGCTCAGTTGAGGAAGGTTTCCCCAAAGCAACTTATGCAAGAAATATCTTATGGTTAGTCTAAAGAAAATAAGGACTAGGGAGGACATGATAGCAGTACTCCAGTATTTGAGAAGCTGCCACTCTCCGTATAGTCTTATTAATTATTAAAACATCAGCCAGTTTCTTTGTATGTCCAGTATAACATGTTTTTCATTGTTACTCTGGTAGCAGTGGTGGGATTCAGCCAGTTCGCACTTATTTGGGAGAACCAGTTCTTAACTTTCTAAGAGGTTCAGAGAACCGGTTGTTGGAAAAAAAAATCTTCTTTTGGTTTTTTTTCCGCTTTACAGGGCTAATCCTGTAAGGAAAACAGGAAGGAAACATTCTGGTGTTGTTTCTAGTTTAATCTTTATTCCCCTGCTTACAGAAACTGCCTCTCCGATTAACCCTTATTACATTGTAACAGCTAAGGCAAAGTGCCCATTGACCTGAGTAATGTTGAGTTGGCCACGCCCACATGGTCACATGACCACTAAGCCCCACCTACCCACCTGGTCATTAGGACAGAGAACCAGTTGTTAAATTATTTGAATCCCACCACTGTCTGATAGCCTATAATTTGTACGTGCACTTTCAGGTTCTGACTGCTGTTTGAGGAAGACTATCCCCTTGCCTCCCAGAGCATTAAACATCCCAGAGAGTGCTATTTTGTGGTCTCATCAAGAGAACCAGCTGCCCAGAGTAAATGTGGGTGATCTCAAGTCCTGTCCTTGTCTAGAGAGGTTTGAAGAGCCAGTCAGTTCATTCTGCATTTCATTTGAACTGGTGTCAGCTCTGCTTCATTCTGTACATTCCACTGAAATCCAAGCTCACATTAAAATAGTAATTACATGAAATCCTTTCTCTATTCCCAGTCACAAATAACTTCCCCCATTTATTTCAATGCCTTTATTCAAAGAATAGCTAAATCCAGAACTAACCAAATAAGATGTACAAGTAATCCTCAATTAAATACCACAATTGGGATCAGGAATGGTGTCCCTAAGCAACACAGTCATAACATGATAATTCATGACCACACCAATTTATACCAGAAATTCCAGTTGTGGCTGTTAAGCAAATCACTAATGCTGAACAAGTGTCACTAAGTAAGGACTACCTATATTACATTTGTATTTGTATTTCCCTTTATTTGTATGCCGCCCTTTTCCCTGGGGGGACTCAGGGCGGCTCACAGTTCAAAAAAAGGGGGGGAAGGACAAACAATTTCTAACATACAGACAATACATCATTATTAAAAACGCAACAGTCACACAATTCGAGTGGGGTTAGAATCTTAACCCCAGGCCAGCCGGGACAGCCAGATCTTTAGAGTGGCGCGGAAGGACTGGAGGGTGGTGAGGGTCCGAATCTCCACAGGGAGTTCGTTCCAGAGGGTCGGAGCAGCCACCGAGAAGGCTCTCCTCCGAGTAGTTGCCAGTCTACACTGGCTAGATGATGGAATTCGGAGGAGGCCTAATCTATGCGATCGTATCGGTCTAGTGGAGGTAATTGGCAGTAGGCGGTCTCTCAAGTACCCAGGTCCAATACCATGAAGGGCTTTATAGGTGATAAGTAGCACCTTGAATCGCACCCGGAGATCAACAGGCAGCCAGTGCAGCTCACGAAGGATAGGTGTTACGTGGGTGAAGCGAGGTGCACCCACGATGGCTCGCGCGGCCGCATTCTGGACTAGCTGAAGTCGCCGAATGCTCTTCAAGGGCAGCCCCATGTAGAGCACATTAAGTACTCAATATTAAATAACTGCAAATTGTTAATAAGGGCCTGCAGACAGCATTATTGCCATAGACTTTGATGTCTGTAGAATCTGATGACTTCCAAATGTTGCTGAACAACAATTTCATCTTCTGAATCGGCATAGTCAAAGGTAAAAGATGAGATGAGCAATACCATAACATTTGAAGACCAAGTTCCTCTTATCTCTCTTAGAAGGAGCTTCATGATCTTTGGTCATTATTATGCTTAAATTTTCTTTGTTTTTGTCTCTGTTCATCTTTGCTTTATAATGACACCTAGTGGAAAGAATTTTCATTGCCAAAAGCTAACAGATAAATCCCCAAAATACGATCCTGTATTCATATTTTAGTATCATAGTTCTTTTCTTGATATTTACATTTGTTTTCTTCCCATATGAAAATGCTGCAGAAGGTGATTTCTATGTTCTTGCTGTTTGTCATAATTAAAACACTGCTAATATATAAAGGAGCATACTGTTCTTCTAAGGTAACACCATAAAACAATCTGTATGCATATGTGGATTTGCAAATATACAGATGTGCATCTTTCTGAGAACCAACAAATGGTTCGTTTAAATGAAGTTTACTAACACTTCATGTGATCTTGATTCTATGCCTCTGTTTATGCAGCCTAGGGCTAAATTGGCTCTTTTGGCAACTGCTCTAATTTTTTACTTTTCAAAATTCTTATCTTTCAAAACTAAGCACAGCCAGGAAAGTTTGTGGGATAAACAACCAAGGTTTGCTTATTTGTCTATGCCAATTACTAAAACTTACTCATTTTTAATATTTAAAATTAATCTTCTCAAATCACTTTGGCCATCTGACAGCACCAAAACAAAATGTATGTATTATCAGTAGGTTTTTTTTTCCTAAATTGTATTTTAACAGTGCATGGTGCAAAGAGAAGGATTTTCCTAAATTTGGTATATATTTACACAAATAATTCCCCCTCCCTTCCATTTACTGAGGATTTCAGGATCCCAGAGATATACAGGTAAAACTCGAAAAATTAGAATATCGTGCAAAAGTTCATTTATTTCAGTAATGCAACTTAAAAGGTGAAACTAATAGCAATAGCAATAGCAATAGCAGTAGACTTATATACCGCTTCATAGGGCTTTCAGCCCTCTCTAAGCGGTTTACAGAGAGTCAGCATATTGCCCCCAACAATCCGGGTCCTCATTTTACCCACCTCGGAAGGATGGAAGGCTGAGTCAACCCTGAGCCGGTGAGATTTGAACCACTGAACTGCTGATCTAGCAGTAGCCTGCAGTGCTGCATTTAACCACTGCGCCACCTCGGCTCTATATGAGATAGACTCATTACATGCAAAGCAAGATAGTTCAAGCTGTGATTTGTCATAATTGTGATGATTCTGGCTTACAGCTCATGAAAACCCCAAATCCACAATCTCAGAAAATTAGAATATTGTGAAAAGGTGCAATATTCTAGGCTCAAAGTGTCCCACTCTAATCAGCTAATTAAGCCATAACACCTGCAAAGGGTTTCTGAGCCTTTAAATGGTCTCTCAGTCTGGTTCAGTAGGAATCACAATCATGGGAAAGACTGCTGACCTGACAGTTGTGCAGAAAACCATCATTGACACCCTCCATAAGGAGGGAAAGCCTCAAAAGGTAAATTGCGAAAGACATTGGATGTTCCTAAAGTTCTGTATCAAAGCACATTAATAGAAAGTTATGTGGAAGGGAAAAGTGTGGAAGAAAAAGGTGCACAACCAGCAGGGATGACCGCAGCCTGGAGAGGATTGTCAGGAAAAGGCCATTCAAAAGTGTTGGGGACTTTCACAAGGAGTGGACTGAGGCTGGAGTCAGTGCATCAAGAGCCA
This sequence comes from Thamnophis elegans, assembly GCF_009769535.1. NCBI lineage: Eukaryota > Metazoa > Chordata > Lepidosauria > Squamata > Natricidae > Thamnophis > Thamnophis elegans. Next base: position 93,510,139 of record NC_045542.1, read on the forward strand.
CCACACACAGACGAATCCTGGACATGGACTTGAAATGTCATATTCCTCTTGTCAAGCTGCTCCTGAAAAACAAACGTCAGAAGCATCTTACCCGGGCTAAAGAAAAACAGACCTGGTCTATTGCTCAGTGGTCCAAAGACCTCTTTTCTGATGAGAACAACTTTTGCATCTCATTTAGAAACCAAGGACCCAGAGTATAGAGGAATAGAGTATAGAGTATAGAGGAAGAATGGAGAGGCATACACTGCAAGATGCTTGAAGTCCAGTGTGACGTTTCCACACTGTGTTGATTTGGGGAGCCATGTCATCTGCTGGTATTGTTCCACTGTGCTTCATTAAGTCCAGGGTCAACGCAGCCATCTACCAGGAGATTTTGGAGCACTTCATGCTTCCTTCCGCAGACGAGCTTGATGGGGATGCTGACTTCATTTTCCAGCAGGACTTGGCATCTGCCCATACTGCTAAAAGCACCAAAACCTAGTTCAATGACCGTGGGATTAATGTGCTTGATTGGCCAGCAAACTCTCCTGACCTGGATCCCATAGAGAATCTATGGAGCATTGCCAAGAGAAAGATGAGAGACATGAGACCGAACAATCCAGAAGAGCTGAAGGCCGCTATTGAAGCATCCTGGTCTTCCATAACACCTCAGCAGTGCCACAGGCTGATAGCTTCCATGCCACGCCGCATTGAGGCAGTAATTGCTGCAAAAGGGGCCCAAACCATGTACTGAGTACATATGCATGCTTATACTTTTCAGAGATCCAATATTGTTCTATGTACAATCCTTGTTTTATTGATTGCATGTAATATTCTAATTTTCTGAGATTGTGGATTTGGGGTTTTCATGAGCTGTAAACCATAATCATCACAATTTTGACAAATCACAGCTTGAACTATCTTGCTTTGCATGTAATGAGTCTATCTCATATATTAGTTTCACCTTTTAAGTTGCATTACTGAAATAAATGAACTTTTGCATGATATTCTAATTTTTCGAGTTTCACCTGTATATTGTCCAAGCACCTATAAGATTTGATTTGTTAACAGATTGCATTGATTATCATTGTGCAGTCTTGCATAGCTATGTTCACAGGTACCAATGTTTCAGACCAGGCAAACAAGAGTATTTAATTCCAGCCAGTATTTTATTTTTATAACACATGAAGAAGCGCAAACAATTTGGCTTCATCCCTTCAACACCATTTTATATCTTTAAGTTAGAGAAGCTTATTATTCTGAGGAGGCACACCTTACAAAAGAATAATTTCAACACAAGTGGGTTATAAAGAGGACATTTGGAAGCAAGCAGAGACATAGCAGCTGGTGGTAGCATGATAAAATAGCCCAAAGGGCTATTAAATCTCTATTATGTCCTATAAATATCAGATGCCTTTTATTATCACTTTCCCTAAAATAGGGACTTAAGGATAAGATATAAAAGTTGAAAGAAACTAAGCCTAAATTTTATTCAACATTTATAATCTATCCCAACAGTTCCAAATAAATATAGAAAAATGGAAAAAAGCATATGGACAAAATGCCCCTATTTGGCAGCTGAATTCCTCTTCCCTTGTAGTACACAAAAGAACAGCAAGGTAATTTAAGGCAAGCAAAAGACCTTAATGGGAGAAATTGTACCATTTCCATTCCTTCCTCCCAACTTTACATTTAAAAAAAAAACCCATGAAACTATATACATTTCTCCTCCCTATGTCAGTTCGATTGCTCCTTTCTATTTGTGCCAAGATGCCTTTATTTTGCTGCGGCTAAAGGTCAACTGGATACTCTGCAGAGGAAGGGCCATTTCTTCAATTGAACCAATCCTTAGCATTAGTTCTAATAGCTTTTAAAGCTATTCTTATCATCCTGTTACTGCAGTATAATCAGTGAAGCAATTGTCTTGTTAACTCAGAATGTTGGTTTGACACCCTAAAGAAAACTGCTCTTTATAAAAACTGTTGGTTTTTTCCAAGCTTCCCCCATTTCCATTTATTTATCTGTTCTCATTCCACCATTTCATTAACTTGTCATTTGAAGTAGAAAAACCTTCAGCAATTAAGTGGCCGAATTAACCTACAAGGCCATTTAGAGGCTGGAGTGAAAGCCTTCCTCCTTTTATGTTTTAGGATATTTGTTTGTGTATGTGTGTGTATTATTATCCCAAAGCAATTCATTGCAGAATGAGGGTCTCTTCATTGAAAGTTATTGATCACCATACTGGCAATTGTGGATTGGAAGATAAATGTTTTCAACTTCCTAAGTGAGCTGACAGTGACTAGCCCAAAGACACTGACCCAGTTTTTATACCTAAGGAAGAATTAAAACCTGGGTCTCCTATGTGCAAGTCCAGGTTTTTAACTCTCTCTCCAAGATATATTTTTAATATATCTCTTTAAGATGTTCCACCCAGAAAAAGGAAAATGACCTGCCATGATTTGCCTGATAAGTAAAGGTAGAAGGGCACAAGAGGAATTATTCAATGGGAGGACATGATAAACTACAGTCCAATTTGAATACTTTGCAATTTGTAGCCAAAGGATCTGAGTCTGGACAGAATTTTCTTAAACCACTGAACAGTCAAACCAGCAGAAGCACAAGATAAGATCAGCTTAAATAATAATGAAGCATATGCTCTTCATCTACAATGTTTTAATTCTTTTTGACAAACCAATTTTAAATTACATTGTTATAAGGAGTACAAATTTAAGTACAACTAAAATCAAACACAGCTATATATCCCAGCAGGTTTTAAATCTGCCAAAAAGAATACAGTTAGTCCTCAACTTAGAACTATTCCTTTAGCAACCATCGGAAGTTACAAGTGGTTTATGGCTGATCCTTACATTACAATAATTAGTTTCCCTAGTCATATGGTTGTAATTTGGGCGCTGGAGAGCTGGCATTTATTTATCACAGTTGCAGGATCCCAGGGTCATGTGATCAGCACTTGCAACCCTCCAGGTCAACTTCTGGCAAGCAAAGTCAGTGGGGGAAGCTGGATACATTTAACAATCGCTGCAAAAAAGATCATAAAATTGATTAATTTTATGACCACATCACTTAGCAAGAAATGTTCCAGTCCAAATTATGGTCATAAATTGAGGGCTACCTGTATTGTATTGGTCAGTGCTGTTCATTCCTAGAATCCATATTCTTGAGGCTAGAGCACAAAAATATTTTATCTAAAAATAATTCTAAAGTTAGCAATTGTTTTAGCAGCTGTTGTTTTGAAAATCCCATGACTTCTTTAACATGAACAAATGATTGATTTGTATTCAGACATTCCCTATACAAAACCTATGTGTACATGTTCAATTCATATTATATACATGTATATCAAACTTTTTATATTCACGGTAATTTGTCTAACAGCATGTGTAATTATGCAGCAGATTGGTTCAGCTGAATACTCTGCCATTTTAGCATCTTAAAACCTAGATGAATTCCTGAATTATACATTTTAGGTCGCAGTTAGTCCTCTAGCTATCCACTTCATCCCCATGAGAATTGCCTACAATTTCATTTTCATTTCCAGGTTTCCCTTTAAACATTTTCTGTAAATTAAATCTTTAAAATGGTCTACTTCAGACTGGTGGAAAAGTATACCTCTCCAAATGGTAGGAAATCATTGTACTTCCTGAACATCTGGATGACTACACATTATCTGTCCCAATCTAACTTTTATATCTTTCTTATCATATAGAAGTATTCTAATCTACTTTCTTCAGCAACGTATGTCATTTTACCTGATCCCTTTTGGAATTCTTCATTAAATAGCAATCAGAATAAAATACAGGAAAGAAAATCAGCCCTTTTGTCATGTTTCTCATTGCTGAGTTGGCTTTTACCCTACAATCAATAGCAGTGAGTTACTTGAAAGAAAGAATATCATACATTATGAAGAATATGTTGAAGAGTCCCATGCAAACATCAATATGTGATATAAGGCAAATTTCCTCAGGAAGTCCCAGTGTTTGTAGTTTTATTTCCTATTCTCATGGTGTAAGGTGCTTAGAAATGTGTTCACTTGAATACAATTCACATCTTACTACCGAATCTTTTAGCCCTGTCGGTCCAAAACCCATTCAAAAAGTCTTGCTACTACTACATAGTAAATCTTGCTACAACTGCAGTCCAGTTTCAGAGTCCTCATTAAGGACCATATCTGAAGTCAGTTTTACAGTAACAAAATAATCACAATAAAGAGGGACCTAAAGACATGATGTGCTGGGATCACAACTTGTAGAATTTCCCAGTCAACCAATGCTGGCTAGAAGTTCTAGGAATTGCAATCCCAGGACCTCTGAGACAGGGTTCCCAATGGCTTTCAAACCTGACACTCTGCAGGGCACCAGATTGGCATTGTGAGGAGCAACAATATAGAGCACTTGTGGGCAATCTCAAATCCTCTCCTTGGCTGGATAGGAATTATGAAGAACTGGTCTATTCCTGGCTCATTCTTCTGTGGTTGTCAATTCTACTTTTTTGCCAAGCCATCTTCAGTTTGTCATTTCTTCCCCAGAAGTCCCCACTTCCCAACCTTTTATGTTATCTAAATCTTCCTTGTGGCAAGTCTGAGTCTATTAGTTGCTGTAGTCACGACTTTCCAGAATGATGTTCAGAATATGTTTTAGTTGGGTGAGGCGTGCCTTCAGGGAGGTTTCAGAAAAAATGGTCAACTTGTGGGTCAAGTCAAGGGGCAAGACAGATATAAGCCACCAACACCAAACTGGTCCATCTGGTGATGCCTAGTGAGAAGATAAAGAAAATACATCAATTCATTTTTCATAATAAATAAATCAGGAGCTATTAGTTATTTGAGTGGAACAATCTTGATGACATCAAGATTCAGCGCGGAACTGTAACAGGAAAATTTCTTTATCATCTGAAGACTTAATTCTTGCCACTATCTACTGAGTACATGATCAAATCTTTTCAATATAATAAAAATCATTTTTTTAAAAACTCCTATAAGGAAGACTAAGGAGTAGGAGCAGAACAATGTCCCAAATGTTACACTGATAGATGTTAAGTGACACCATATATTTAATGATATAGTGTAAATTAAGCGCCAAAGCAACCACCGTACTGGTGCGTTTATATCAGCTGCTTTCATAAACCGTGCTTAATCGAGTTAGTTAAAAATGCAGTGTCTGAATTCACAACATGGTAAGTTTGCTTTTGGTTTTTGCTTTTAACAAACTGGTTGAGCAAATCTGGTCTGTTTGCCTGATTTGTGGCTTAATCCATTTAGTGAACTCAGAAAATGGATTCTGTCTTTGATCTTTCATTCTGATCACAGAAATATGTCACCTATGGGAGTGCCTCATTTCCTCTCATTATCATGAGACAGATCTCCATGATCTTAAGATCAAGATCTCATTTCAGGCCTCTGGAGCTGTTAGGATGATCTGGACCCAAAATCTATTGAATCCAGTTGGTGATATATGCAGCTGCAGAGGTTATTTTTCCATGCACATCATGCCTCTGCCAGATGGTCACCTATTCAGCTGTGTGAGACCCCCTGGCACCTTCTCTAAGCTTGATTACAGGATTCTGAAGCTCATTGTCATTCTTTTACTGGGTTTTTTTTAAGCTGATCAAAATCTTGCATATTTGAGGTACTCTTGACAGATACAGAATTAGTATGGAGCTGCTTGATAGCATGTTTTCTAGATGCATTTCCATTCATGGCACAGGACATGAACAGACTTGCTGGAGCGGTTTAGTGTAAAGGTTAAGGTGCTGGACTGGAAACCAGAATGCCACAAATTCTAGTCCTCCCTTAGGAATGGTAGTTGGTAACTCTGGGACAGTCATTCTCTCAACCCAAACATTCCTCAAGATTGTCATAGGGCAAACAGCAGGGAATGTTATCTATTCTACTGTGAGTTGCACAAAATAAAGATATATCCACCACTTGTCTATGAATCCTTGCTCAAATTGTTTTGTAGCTCATAGTCAGGAATTATTAGATCATTATAAATGTCTGCCAGGAGGAGAAGGCAGCAATGATTAGACTATTTGTATCCTTTGGCGATTATCAATTATAGGTTAAGCTCTAATGTGACTAAGGAAATGAGCAGCCCTAAAAAAGCAGATTAATGCTGACTTATTAGCCTACTAGTTAAGCAGCTTCTTTAGATAGACATGTGATACTATTGGTTCTTCTTGATCTCCCAGATAAACCAGTTAGGAAACACAAATAGACAAACTAATTCTACTTTAAGGCTTATAAGGTTCTATTGACAGATTTTTGCATGCCTAAAAGTACAAACTTCCAGCTAGCACTTTTAACTGCTTAAGCATTGGAAACAGTCTTTTCTAAGTGTCTTTCTCTTGACAGTTAAGTCACTGGGGGCTCCTGCCCCTCTTGCCTGATTGTTTCTTAGCAAGCAGCAATTTGTCTCTTTCCTCAAGGTCATATACACATTCCATTATAGCCAGGAATTTTCCATCCGTTGATCAATTTTTAGATTGTCTAGGAGAGCTGGGGCGGGGGGAAACACTGCTTGACATGGGCATCCATCAGGTTGATCTCAAATGATGTCCCTTGGAGATGCTTGAGTTGCTCCTAGAAATGGAGTTATTACATGGTGTCTGTCAGTGCTCTATTCTGCCTCTTTTCAGTATCTACATGAAATTATCATGAAGTATGGAGCTGAGTCCTCTCTATGTTTGGTGGGATCTAAATCTATCTCTTTAAAGCTGAAAAGCCTGACCATCAAATAATGTTTGAAGGTGCTCAATGTAAAAGATCACAGTTTCAGAGAGGTGGAAGACAATTCCATTCAGAAGTGGTCTGAATGGAATCATATTCTAAAGGAGAATCTACCTGGGAATAATCCTGAATCCAAACTCTTTCTGTTTTCCTAAAATGAAGCCATGATCAAAAGTATCTTTTATCAGCTTGGTACATCAATTCCATCATTTCCTAGAAGAAAATGACTATGCAACTATGGTACACATTGTAATAGCTTCCAATTTGATTATTATAATATTTATTATAGTAGATGGGCTGCCTTTGTGTCCAGTCTGGAAAAAAATTACAAAATTCAAAATATAAGCCATATTAACTAGCACCGTGATGGCGAAACTATGGCACACAAGCTGTCAGCTCCAGCATGTGTGTTCTGGCCAACTGATTTTCGGCTTTCCGGAGGGCTGGGGGAGGCTCTTTTTATCCTCCCCAAGCTTCAGGAAACTTCCAGTAGGCCCGTTGGGCCCATTTTCCACCCTCTCCAGACTCGGGAGGCTTTTCCGGAGCCCCGAAGGAAATATCAAGCTCAGTTTAGAGGTGAGCAGTGCGGTGCACATGGGGGGGGATGTGTGGGGCTGTGCGCGCATATGCATGTAGGGATGCACCTTGCATTATGGGTGCTGGCACACGCATGTGCTATCGCACACCCACACTTGCATTTTTGTTACCCAGCAACAAACAGGTTAACCATCACTGTCCTAGTACATTTCAATGGATCTCATTCTGAGTGCTGACTTTTGATAGCCTAAATCCAGGTTATCTGAAAGTATACCTTTTATTTATTTAGGATCCTCATAGTAAAAGTAATTAGTGGAAATGTGATTATTGCTGCTATAAACAAGAATGTCCAGAATGTTGGAATATTCCAATTATTTGTTAAAACCCTAATTGGCTTGCAACTTTTCTTTAAAAAGATTCTAAGCAAGCCTCTTAAAATAGCCCTAAACTGATTAGTCTAATTACAGCTTTTTTTAAATAATTCTGGCTTAATTTGGATTTTGATTTTATGTCTTATTTTAAAGACTGAGATGTCAGAAAACAATAACACAGCCTAAGCTAAGGAATAATTAATTGAAATAAATCAAGTGTTGGGGATACCACAGATCCTTTAGAAGGAACATTTTTAGGAGGTGAAATGGCAAGTAATTAGGAATGAAAAGTAGATAAGACTTGATTCAGTTTTTTACAGAGAAGAAATCAAACACTCGAGGAAAACATATTTCTAGGCAGGAATAGATACACGACCTGCCATTACTTTCTTCTAGAATGTTTTTTCAGCTTCTCAGTCCAGTTACAGCCCTGGAATTTTACAAAGTGACATAGTTTGAAGATGAGTTCATCTCGCCTAAAACCATTCCTCCGTGTAAAGCATGCCTCATAGATGATCATCTAGCCTTTCTAAAGACTTCTGATGAAGAAGCACTCAAACTTTCATATGGCAGTCAGGAAGTCCCTCCTAATACCTAGCTTGATACTTAGCCTACAACCGTCTTGTACTTTAATGTTGTTCTGCTCCTGTCCCCTGTAGTGAATATGTCTACCCCCTCAAGCACAAGCCAGGAGCAACACTGCTTATCCTTTTTCAAGGTCAGCTAAGTGCTGCCATCTTCATCAAAGGATCCTTCCCAGACAATGCAAGGTTACTTTCCTTGATGCAAGTGATGAGTGAAGTAAGGCGCTTTTGCTATGGCACTTCTGTGTAAGATACTGGATAAAACATGGGTGAGGTTAATTTTAGGTTATTTTTTTTCATTTTAGACCAAACTTAGGACTGTTCTCTAGTTGTTCAGGCATTTTGCTCCAAATTATAAGTTGCTTTAATTTAACCTTATGGCTCTATAGATGTTGCCAATTTTATGGCTTTCCATTCTGTGTGCCTCATTTCTTTTTATGGGTTATTAATCTAATATTCTTAAGTGTATGCCATTCTAAGGATTTTATAGCAATGGCAATTCCTTAAATTATTCATGCAACTAATAAATGATATGGTGTAATATTAATACAGCCAACTAATATCTTAAATTAATAATTGCTAATGTAATAGCAACTTAATACTGAAATATTTAGAATAGTCACCATGGCAAAATTGTACAAAGTAGGATGTCCTTTCTAGTCTTTAAAAAAAATCCCAAACTTCCTATTTTAAATAGCCCTAAAGGTGTGATCTTTCTTTTAGAGCTGTTAAAGTCTCACTTACTACTTGAGGAAAAAGGTTTGGAGATTCCAGCAACTGAAAATCATAATTCCTAAAATTAATTTATTTAGACAGAAAAGTGAGATGTAATAGGTTATTTAATTCTAAACTAAATTTATTTTGCCACTGAATAAATTAATTAACTTTGTTTATTACTACACTCCTCGAGAACTATGATTTTCAGGTACTAAATTATCTTAAGGCCATCTAACTGCTTCTAGAAAACATATATAGATAGCTATGATAATGCAATATCCCTAATATTATTTACTTGGAAAGGCAGCATTTCTAAGACTGTATCATGAATCATTTGTGCCTTATGGTAATTTAATACTGCATTTAAAGAGCATTACCTGGTCAAATAGCTAAAAATACATTTTTAAAAAACTGCATGAATGTACAAACTGCAAAATTTTAAACTGCTAATTTATTTTGTTAAAGCTGCTGCAACTTATCTGCCTTTATCTGATCTTGAAAAAATATGCAATGACAGACCTGCATAGTAATTGGATGGGATACTACTGTAAATCCCAGGGCAATAGGCAAATCTAAGAAATCAACAACGCAACCCAGAAGGTAAGAGAAAATAACTTCCATTCCTGCCAGGAAAACGTCATGGATTCCATGGGTCCATATAATCATCGGATATTGAGTTGGATTCCAGGGAATTATTATTTTAACTCCTTCAATTTATACTGTACAGAAAGCAGATGAATACATTTACATATATGAACCTAGATCTGAAATTCAAGGTAATTTAGTTCCTGTAAAATAATTTAAAGATGGCTTCTTCTTTCATCATCATCTTGACCCCATAATCCCTTGCGGGGTAGTGTCTGAGCAACTGAATGGAGCTGAGTGTTTACTGGCCGGATGCCCTTTCCTGTCGCCAATGCGGAGTTATATTCAGCAGATATATTCTTATCATGCCCAAAGAGAGAAATATCTGCCTCCATGCCAGCACAGGATAATTAACACATTGCTCCAATCCTCCTGCATTCTTCTACATTCTCTTCCAAATTAGAATGCAATCTGAGTAATTATATTGTTATATACATATGACAGTCATATATCCCTTTTTATCAGATCTCATTCCCCTGCAGATTATTTTATATTTCTGGTGAGAACAATTCTCAATACCTGTATGTCTTCCTCTTTTTCTGGAAGTGGTCCATGATGCATCACAAGCTGTCTGAAAGTCCTGCCCCCATGTTCATAAAATCTCTGGGTTAGCTCATAGGTGCAATCATGTAAATTCTGCAGCTCAGCCTGTTCTTCTCCTTCCATCTAGATCACAAGGTCAGAAGTTGAAAATAAGCAAAGTGAAGCACATCGAAAGTAAAAATGAAAGAACCTGAACAACAGTTGAGATCAAAAGAGAGTGTAAGAGAGAAAACGTAATTACTAAGTAGAACTCAAATGTGGTTGACATATAGTAAGGATATGTAAAATATTGCATGTTTGAAAAACCTGGTTTTGAGTGGTCTGTGCCAAAACTGAAACATGTGCTTGGATGTTTTGCTCCACACACAGAATTAAGTGTGCTATTGTGTACAGAATTGGTTCGGGGATGGGAGATAAGAGAAGGAAATGCTCTTGACGAAATCCCTCAGCCCAGTGGGAAAGGAAGGTTAGGGTTAGGACAATAGGGACAAGTCAAATGCTTTCTTCTCTACTACTGAGGTTGCAAAATTGCAAAAAAGGAAAAGTACAAGTCCTTTTCATTGGCAATAGTAACAGCTGATCAGATGAATGGGATAGAAGGGAAATTATGGGGCAGGAAGGCTGGTGTACAGGCCATTAGGAGGAGCAAGAGGAGGAAACAGGAAGATGCATTTCAGTTACCCAGGCTTCTTTAAAGAAAAGAGTCTTCTTAAGGCAGACATGTACTCATTTGAGAGCTGCCAGAAGAAAGTCTTGCTTACTAAAAGAAGCAAGGTGAATAGAAGCTATGCATTAGTACATTATAAAAAAAGCTCAAGCTTGGCAAGTGACTATTTTAACCAATGAATCAAATAATTAATGCTGTGTTTGGGTGGGGTGCAGAGATTATCCTGGCTTTGCTGCAAAGAACAGAGAAGACATTTAAAAAGTGATTTTCCTTCTAACAGTGAACAGCTGTTGACCCATAAATTGAAAGCGCAGACCCGTAAATCAATGTGATAGGTTTTTCTACTTGTTTTATACATTTATTGTACCAAACTATCAATGAAAAAAAAGAGCAGAGGGCCAAATTGAATATTCTATCTCCCATCTGCCCTATAAGATTCAACAGAGTAAGCATGGTTCAAGTAATTATTTTGTAGCTCAGCTGTGTTAAATTTGTTCATTTTAATTTATGCTTATTACCACCTTGAATGCCATCTTTTGGTGGAAAAGTGAAATATAAACTCAATAAACCATGAACACCTAATAAATCATGTACACGTAGTCCTCAACTTACAACAGTTCGTTTAGTGACCATTTGAAGTTACAACGGCACTGAAAAAAGTGACTTATGGCCATTTTTCACACTTGCAACATCTCCATGGTCACATGATCAAAATTCAGATGCTTGGCAACTGACTCATATTTAGGATGGCTGCAGTGTCTCAGGCTCATGTGATCACCTTTTGCTACCTTCCTACAAGCTAAGTCAATAGGGAATCCAGGTTCACTTAACAACCATGTGATTAACTTAAGAACTGCAGTGATTCGCTTAACAACTGTGGAAAGAAAGGTCTAAAGTCGGGCAAAGCTCATTTAACAACTGTCTTGGTGAGCAACAAAAAGTTTGGGGCTCAATCGCGATCATAAGTCAAGTCCTACATGTATCAAGCGGTTATCCAGTGCATATCATACCTTTTATTTTAGCCAAATCTTTAGGACTTTACTCTTCACATAAGGACTACTCACCTTCTCGTCTTCCAAGTATTCAACGTCTGCAGTGTTGTAGCCATCTCTGTGCCCTCGTCTCAAAACTCGAAACCTCCTCTTGCCTATAGTATCCACCAATGATCGTCCATCAGGAAAAAATGCTATTTTTTGAATCTCCAGTATGCAGCCATAGTCAGCAAAGCTGAAAAGAGACAAGGCTATTAATACAGGATAGAAGGAAGATTCATATCCTTTCCCCATTTCTGGTGTGCTATGTAACTTGTGTGAAATGAAGCAAACAAAATATTAAAAGGTTAGGATATTTATGTAGTTACTTACCAAGCATGTCTAAACTATATTAAAGTAAGCAAAATATCTTTACAATCCCCAAGGCATGTCACAACTTTTGAGCACCCCTAAGGTTTGGAAATTGAAAGTTGAAAGATTTGACACGTCCTATGTGGGATGCTACTAGGCCAGTGATGGCGAACCTTTTTTGGCTTGCGTGCCATAAGGAGGGGGGGAGCGCAGGGGGGTCATGCATGTGCGTGCTGCACTCATAATGGAACATGCGACACCCCCCAGTGCGTATGCGTGCATGAGAGGCGCTCCCTCCCATTTTTCCATGCTTTTTTCGCCCTCCCCAGGTTCCAGAGGCAAAAACAGTCCCCCCTCCCCCCCGGAGGCCCTCCAGAGCTTCAGGGACCTTCAGGAGGCTTCCCTGAAGCCTCCGGAGGGCTTAAACCGACCCTACGAGCAAACCGGAAGTCTGTTCCCGAATGTCCGGTTTGCCCATAGGTTCGGGTTTTTTGCGCTCCTGAGGCTTCAGGGAAGCTCCTAAATCCTCCAGAGGGCCTCCGGAGGAGGGGGAGGGGAGGCTCTTCTCGTCCTCCCCAGGCTCCTATAAAGCCTCTGGAGCCTGGGGAGGGGAAAAAATGTCTTTAAAAAAGGCTGAACTCAGCTGGCCAGTGCGCACATGTGTGCTGGCCAGCTGACAGAGCAATGCTTTGCGTGCCCTGACAAATGGCTCCGCATGCCACCTGTGGCACACGTGCCATAGGTTCGCCCTCCGATATTAGGCAAATGCTTTGAATTGAATGGCTTGGGATAGGAGGATCCAGACTCAAAAACAATACAATTTAAATGTAATTAAATTAAAATCCAATCACTATCCAATACTGGAATAAATTTCTAATACTGATTCCCTTTCATTTGTACCCATTTGACTCTGGCATTTCACACACAAGAAAAACTTCCTTCTATCTTTTAGTTTTACATTTACTGCATATCCAGGAAATGTATCTAAAGAACATGCTTTTAATGTATTCCTGGGACTCCCGCATAGTCCCAAATAATGACATTTTCAACCGGATGCATATGTTCTCTCCTTTTATACTGCTAACACAAAAACACTACAAAAAGTCACCCTGCACAAGCAACAGACTGCATTCAATATGCAGATGTTAGAGAGAGAGCCCGCATAGTGTACAATATTGAGGGAAAGGCTGTGACCATCTCTACTCTACCTACCATAGATAAGCACTAAGTGCAGACTAGCATGCAAAGAAGTATCAGTAAAAACATATCAATATCCACTCATCTATTTATTTAGATTCTGATTATGTTCCTCCTAATCATTGGTATCTATCAATGAAAGCTGATTTGCAGCTTCATTTTTATGGAGCTCAGTGGAGTTTTCTTCACTTCTCTAAAATCTAAGTTTTATAAGAGAGGAGGAAGAGGAAGAGAGCATTCAGTTACAATTCAGAAGTTGACATTCTGCCTCAAAATGCCAAGCAGAATCCACGTATAGAATTTCAGAAAACAAAAGTTAATGTAATCCTTTTAGTATGGTTCCATCTGTTGATTCAATCGACCAAAAATTGCGGGATTCAACCTCTGCTGTAGACCCAAATTTTAAAAAGTCATAGCCTCGGCCTTCTGCATGACTTACTTTTTTCCATCTTCATACATGCACATGCCAAACATCTTTGTGCCAGTCTCCTGACATCTTCGCATCATCAGTCGATAGCGAGGTTCAAACACATGCAGAGGACATACAAGACCTGGAAATGATATGGTGCACACAAAGATGGGGATATTCTTGTTTAGGCTATAAAAGAAAAGGGGGGAAAAACCATGGTCAACAAAAGTGCTACTAGGAACTTGAAAAATCAACAGCAGGATTTCAGAGTAGAACATACCACTGGATAACTTTTATGCATGCACAGAAGGATATGAACCCTCCATGCCTGTTCAAAAAGATACAAATGCATGTGGACCAGTGGTGGGTTACAACCGGTATGCCCCAGTACGGGCATACAGGTGCCTGCCGGGAGCACCAGGTACCGTTCCAGTATAGTGCTCCGGAGGGCCCACCCGCCCGCCCTGTTGCAACAGAATCCGGAACCCACCACTGATGTGGACTATTGGACCTACCAAGAAGCCAGATATTTATTAGATTTGCAGGCCCATTTTATTCCATGAACTCTAAAGAACTACCAAAAGTCGTGTTCTATAAATGCATCTAATTCATCTGTCCGTTCTAGCATTGCTCGGGACATTCATCAACACTGGAACCCTACACTGATAGAGAGCTACACTTCTCTGAATGTGTTTATTCAACCTTGTAAGTATTCCTGGAATAAGATGTAGGGAGACATTGCCATTAAAACCTTCATATCAGATTACAGAAGACACAACAGAGAAAAAGGCTTAAAGGCATGATAATGTGAGGCACTCATTATAGAGCAAGGGTGGTGAATGGGTTCCACCACAAATCCGCAAAGCCCTTATCCGCGGAGACATAAGCGCGAAGACTAATTCGCGCCGTTTGAAGCGCTAAGGAAAAACGCGACCCTACCGCGATGACATAATCGCGGAGGGCAAATCCGTGCATTCCCAAGCACTCAGTACCCTAAACCTAACCCTAAACCTAACCCTAACCCTAACCCTAACCCTAACCCTAAACCTAAACCTAACCCTAACCCTAACCCTAAAACAAACCCCTAAACCTAATCCTAACCCTTACCTTAATTGAAATCGGCTTTCTGCCGCAGCGCCGTTTTAAAGCGCCCTTCTGTTGCCGCGCTGTTGTCGCGGCGGTGATGACGCGTGGTGATGATGTCGCGGTGATGACGTCGCGGCTTTAGCAACGCGCTTATGTCTCCGCGGATAAGGGCTTCGCGGTTTTGTCGTGCCACGGGTGAATGAATGAATGAATGAATGAATGAATGAATGAATGAATGAATGAATGCGTCGGGCTTGGAAGCCATCTTTTACAGTGAGCCTCAAGCCTGCTACATATTCTACTGTGGGAGACTGGGAGGGGGGATTGTATATGTGGGGAAAACCTGGAAACTTTCAAATTCGGGTTTTTCCAGGTGTGCCAACATGGCTCTTTTAATAAATTGGAACTTTGAGGAATCTCTAGCCTCGAACTTTTATGTTATTGAGGATGCTATTTGGAATCCTGACAGAATGAATGAATGAATGAATGAATGAATGAATGAATGAATGAATGAATGACTCAGGGTCGCTATGAACATATTCTTGGGTTATCTAAAGCTTACCTTGTGTAGGTGTATGCATGAATACAGAGAGAGAGGACCAAACACACACCATTTTTTTAAAAAAATGCTGGAAAATGCTAAAAAGTGCCTGGGGGAGATAATTAATTATCTGTGATTAATAATTGAAATAAGCAGCAATGAAGGGAACTGAAGTTAGGAAAACCAGCTCATCTTGCTAACATGCGCCCTGAAGCTATCTTCCTAACTGTAATAAGCTTACTTCTAAGAAGAACTGGATAAAACCGTCAAATATACTTTCAAATTCCTTTATAATAGGTTTTCTGCTTCTGGGATTGTACAAACAGAATATGCAGCGAAAAGGTCCATATTTACTTTGAAAGTTCTACCATATCCGCTTGGTGGACCAGTTTCCTTTCTGCCAGTTGTGAAGGGAAAACTGTAGTCATCAACTCTTCAAGCAGAATGGTAGTATTGTATTTTCCAGCTTTCAGATACTGGAAGGAACCAAACATTCATAATTATATCACCTTGATATATTTTACACATATTTACAGATATATCTTACATATTTTAGTCTCACAAAGTACATCTTTTGTAGAATGGAAGTTTGAAAGCATTCAGCCCGTTCCCCGTTCACTGAGTTCCTCTTCTGGACTTAGCCAGTTTTAAGAGCAGAGGGTTTTTTTCAAAATCCAGTTTTGAGTTGCACAAAAATGAAATTCTCTTTCAACATTGTATTTTTCCGAAGAATAAAACCTTGGCTCAGTGACAACATTTGCCAAAATTTTATTCTGAAAATCCCACTCTTAGCACCTGTCAATATTTAATATTCACTATCTGATGCTTGATGCAAAATTAGTTTTGTACTAATTATAGCTATTACCTGACAATAATTAATACATCTATTTGATTTAGCACTTGGTAAGTTCTTGGTAAGAGCCTAATGTTTTTATGAGATAGTCAAAACTACTATGGCTAACTTGCTGCCAGGTGACTCTAGGTGGCTTACAACATCAAGATAAAACCATAAATATATATACAAATGTATAAAATCACAATAAAATTGTAGTAAAAATAGAAATTGTTGTAACATTGTAAATGTAATGTTATAATGTTGTAAAAGTACCTGCCAGGAGAACTGCTTTCATACACATCAGAAACACTGAGACTCTTATCTTAATCAAGGCCACTTTTATTACCCCCCAAAATTCCATTCAATAGTGAAAGTCAAGGCTAAAAAATATGCCAACCTACAAATCCAAAATCTGCAAATGCTGCCTAATTTAATATTCTTCAGGTGCATTGGAATGACAGAACTGGTTTATCATCTCCTTTTTCGTGCCTACATAAAGAAAAGCACCTAGCAGTTGGAAGCAAACAAGAGAAAATTGTCCCTCTTACCTCTTGCAGGCTTTGCTTGCAAAGTGGACAGTTGGGTCGGTGGTCTAAGCAACGCTCCATACACTCTTTGCAGAAGGTGTGGCCACAGGGTGTGGTGACAGGTTCATACAACATACTGAGGAGAAAAAGACTATCTTTTATTGGGCACTGATATGTTTATTATTAGCGAGCCATCTAAGTATGGGATTGATGGCCTGTCTATTAGATGGTTGGAACGAATTCAAGAGATGCTCATCAACCAATGTTCTGCCTCAAACTGAAGTAAGGTATCAATGGGATGTCACAGAGTTTGGCTGTGGGCCCTGTACTCTTGCACATTTTCATTAATGACCTGGATGGAAACAATGCTTATTACATTTACAGGCTATCCAAATCAGGATGGGAATGTCAATACCCAACAAGAAAGCAGTACATTTCTGAACAATCTTAAGAGGTTAGAGAAATGAATGGAAAATGGCAGCATAACATTTAACAGAGGCAAGGGTTGAGTTTTTCACTTAGATCTCAAATGCATAGGTGTAGCATGGGTTATTACCTAGCTTGGTAATGATACTTGCAAAATGATGGTGAAGGTAAAGGTAAAGGTTCCCCTCATACATACAGTATGTGATAGTCATTCCCGACTCTAGGGGGCAGTGCTCATCTCTGTTTCAAAGCTGAAGAGCCAGCGCTGTCCGAAGACATCTCTATGGTCATGTGGCGAAGATGCACGGAATGCTGTTACCTTCCCACCAAAGGTGGTTCCTTTTTTTCTACTTGCATTTTTAAGTGCTTTCGAACTGCTAGGTTGGCAGAAGCTGGAACAAGTAATGGGAGCTCACCCTGTTACCTGGCGCTAGGGATTCAAACCGCCGAACCGTCAATCTTTCTGATCGACAAGCCAAGTATCTTAGCCACTGAGCCACCGCGGCCCTCAAATATTATGACTACAAGCTACATATGAATTAGTACTTTGACTGAGGGGTAAAACAGGAAGCTTCGGTTCAAAATGACAGAAGATCCCTGCTCTGATCAGAGTCCATTTCAAAGGCAGTCTCCAATTCATGGCACCTGATTTAAGATAAAATGAAAACAATTCAGAGAAGATCAATAGGGAGGATCCAGCATGTAGTAACTAAGTTCTAGGAAAAGAAAGTGAGGAACCTGAACATACTTAGTTTGAAAGAAAATTATGACCAGAGGAAAATATTATCGTATGTCTCGGCAACCTTCAGAAGAATGATTTGTATTCCACTATCCCAGAGAACAGAAGATGGAATAATTAGATAAATGGCAAGAAGAAAGATTATGGTTGAATACTATATTAAGAGTAAAACCAATAGCAAGATAATGGGCCCCTTTTTGCAGGACAGTCATAGATGCTTTTTATTTGTATTTTTGAATATTCATGAGATTGACTTAATAGTATTGATTTCTTATCCTTTTCTTATCCTTTTCAGGCCACAGAGCCTGTTAGTTGAAATTATTGTGTTGTTATTATTCCTGGAATCCCATATCCAGAGGCAAAGATCTAGCAATAAAGTGACCCATCAAATTATTGCTGAGCCCAAGTATTTTGCAGAAGAGAATTTTAAAACCCCAGTCCGTATAGTCCATTCCAATTGTATCATAATTCAGTAATATAAAGGGAAATATGCTGCATTCTTGGGAAACATATGATTGTATAACATAATACCAGTTCACAGGATCAGAAGGAAAAATATTACAAAGGTGGACAGCTTTCTAAACAGCCACCAGCAAGTTCCTGTGTTAACTTGAGATAAATGCCCTGTTCCTAATTCACAACAGAGAACTTGGAAAGAAATTGAAAAAGTCTCCACCACAATGTAAAGTAAGATAAATCGGCTCTAAAGTGAAAAGTGTTGAGTGCTCTAAATCTTTTCTTTCAATACATCCTGTTAAAGACTTTGTGAATCTTTCTTGAAGATTTACTTTTAACTGAATCAGCTGCCAAGAATCTAACACTAAGATTCCTAAGACACCTTGGGTTATAACTACTTGTTCAACAGCCATTCAAAGTTATAATGGTGCTGAACAAGGGAGACTTACAACCAATCCACAAAATTGTGGCTGTTGCAGGCCTGGCTCACAATTATGATATTGTCAGACCTGGAAACCATCTTTTGCATTGGGCCTTTAGGCATGCCACATTTTCTACTGTGGGAAAATGGAAGGGAGGATTAGATGGAGTATGAGAGATATATAGTCAAAATAACATTCTTTTCTAAGAGAGTCAAGGACACCTTGCCCTGCAGCTGCGATGATGTAACTGGGAGGCACTTCCAATTTTGGATGGTGCCTGATTGGATCATGTGATGGACATGTGAGTGGTGGGCAGGGACTTGAACTTTCACTTGGATGGGGAAAACCTGGAAACATTCAGATTCGGGTTTTCCCAGATGTGCCAGTATGATGTCTCTAATAAAATGGAACTTTGAGGAACTTCAAGCCTCGGAGTCTTATTTTGTGGGGGTGTTATTTGGAACCCTGACAGATATTGCAGTGAACCGTGGTCACGTGATTGCAATTTCCAATGCTAACATTAAAATACTACAATACTTATATGAAGAGAAACATTATTCTATAATTTCTCAAAAAAAATTCCCAATATCAGCCCCCAAATTGGTCCACTCCAATTCCATCACACTGGACCATTGTATGATATAGCCAGTGTTTCTATTTTCCACATAAAAATATATAATCTGCAAAAGAGATCGGATTCTATTAAGGTTAACTGCCAAAGGGCCCTCCTTTCTTCCTTTCTTTGAAATATCCATCTTCAAATGAAACAAATTTCAGTTCATTACAAAGTAGTATCACTCTGCAAAAAGTATTACACTGGCACACTGAAATTGGATAACAATTTCAGGGGTCAAAGATGTCCTCTATTAAGTTTTGCCCAGACTTATTTTTCAGGCACTCCATCTCTTTATTGTATTGAATACTGTCATGACATTCTAACCCGGTTGTAATTTTTGTTCATAGCCTTTCCACAGTAAATGTTCAGGCACTGAGGTCTACATCGCCGTTGAATATCTTATAGTCCCTCCTCTGCATTTCAGACCAGGCAGCATTTCTTTGCCCCTTGCCTCAAGGTTTTTCTCACCACTGAGGAGAGGATTTAAATGGCAAGAACTACATCAAACCAGAGGTGAGGGTTTTGCAAGCAAGTTCATTTTGTCTTCTAGCAAACATTCATGATATGAGATCCCTAATCTTCATGGTTGGGCTAAACTTATATAAAGCATGCCTCAATGTTTAACTCTTTAGATTGTTAAAATTATTATTTTAAATTCTAATGCTAAGCTGTACTTCTAAAAAAAACTTTGGTGTGTAATCATCACTATTTTCTCCTTTTTTTTAACAGTCAAAAAAGATGTTCTGATATCATACCTTGCAGAAGTATACAGAATGTCTCATTTCTGACTGTTAAAAACCTGAGCATGCTTTTTTGCACATCATTAGCAAGCAGTCCTATAATATATACGGGTTTTTAGTACATGTAAGAAAATACAGATTATGAATATATAATTTTTCTATTCACAAAAAAAATATAATTTTGAACAGTATTTTGAAGAGATGTACCGTATTTATTGGAGTATAAGATGCACCTTTTCCCCTCAAAAAAGAGGCTAAAAATCTGGGTGCGTCTTATACATTGAATACAGAATATTTTGCCTCCCGAAACCCCACCCCCTTCACCAAAATGGCCGTGCATAGCTTTTAGAAGGCTTTTAGAGCTTCTGGGGGCTATGAAATGAGCGAAAAACTGCCCGTTTCCCCTTCCCCCATCCCCAGCAGCATTCTATAAGCTTCCTAAAGGCTATCCATGCCCTTTTTTTTGACAAAAACAGGCCCGTTTTCAGAAAAAAGGGGTAATTTTTTGCTCATTTTTGCCCCCCCCCACACCCCCCAGGAGCACTCTACAAGCCTCCTAAGGGCTATTCATGCCCCCCCCCTTTTTTTGAAAAAAACGGGCCCATTTTCACGAAAAATGGGCCATTTTGGGGAGGTTTGCAGAGTGCAAAAACTTTTTAAAAAATTTTTCCTCTTCAAAACCTTGCTGCATCTTATATTCCGGTGCGTCTTATACTCTGAAAAATACAGTATTTAAAATACCAAGAGGAAGTGCAAACATGTTTCAAAACCTTTTCTTTACTCTTAAACAAATAAGGCGGAAGATGATCCCCATAGCTTTTTCAGAAGTCCATTGGCTAGAACATGGGTGTTAAACTCGTGGCGTCACATTGCCATCACTTGACATATCATTATGTTTTTTCCCTTCGTAGAACTGGGGTGGGTGTGACCCGTGCGTGGCTACCAATTTGACACTCCCTGGACTAGAACGATAAGAAGATACCTCATGCTCAATTTGCATAGTATTTCAAAACCCCTTCCCCAGCAGCTCTTAACAGAATAGCAGAGTTGGAAGAAACCTTGGAGGTCTTCTCGTCCAACTCCCTGCTCAAGCAGGAAACCCTATTCCATTTCAGACAAATGGTTGTCCAATCTCTTCTTAAAAACTTCCAGTGTTGGAGCATTCACAACTTCTGGAGGCAAGTTTCTCCACTGATTAATTGTTGTAACTGTCAAGAAACTTCTCCTAAGTTCTAGGGTGCTTTTCTCCTTGATTGTTCCTAGGCAGCTAATTAACTGACCGTATACAAAGGGAACATTCCAGGTCTGACGTAGTCAAGAAGCCTATGAAGTCTGGACAATAGTCTGTCATAGATTTTGTATCTGTTGATCTAGTTCCTGAAGTCTCTGGTGAGGCCTCTTCCTCCAAATCTGGTTCACAAAAGGAAAGTCAGATTATGAACATTACACACCAACCACCTTCTCACTGAACCCCACTAGTCATTTTTATCACTTGTTTTAGGGGGGGGGGGAGTTTGTCAAAGAACTGGGTAGACCAAGTCACATATTTGCAAGAAGCTACTTTGTAGGGTACACCTCCCCCTTAAGACCAAGGATCTACTATGGTGTCATGCCAAGTGGCAATTGGTTTCACATGAACACTGGCCACTTATATCTATTTGGGGCTCTATTCATGCAGCCCAGACATGTTACTTTTAAATATATAATCCCTTTCAGAGATTAAAGAAAGAAGAATCTTTCAGCCACTGCCTTCATCTTTTATATGCACTCCTGTCTCCCAGTAAAATCCAAAAAAAATTCCAATTAGACTGTAAATCAAAACTGGAAATAATTGTCCAACAACAAAAGAAATCGAGCCATTAAACCCTATTTGGGATACCACTTTGTGCAGGTTCAGATGGATATTATTATATTTATCTCCAGTTGGGTCCCCACACCACTAGAAAGATCCAGTATATACAGAAGCAGGACTCTTCTGTAAATCATGCTGGACTGAGTGTGATGTAGCTAATTTTAACATTAACCTGGGCTGCCCTTCTCTACCCTATCATTTGATCCGCAATAAAACAGTGCAATCTAATCAGGGCCCTATTGATATACAACATGCATGATTCCTTGGGACTTGTGATGGAATTTGGTCTTGAGAACAGTCACATGATTCTAGGGTTTGGGGAACATGCTCAAAGTATCTACTTAAGGTGATCCTGGTGGGTTGTGTGATCAAATGACAGAGCAAGGTTTTCAAGCACATGGGCAAAATATTTGATCATAATTAGGGCATCAATGATTTCTCCTAGGCAGAGACAAGAAACTTATTTTTAAAAAACATGGACTTGTAAACATTTATTGATATACTCACATTCTTTATTTGCAGAAAGATCTGATCTGAACTTCTTCCTCTTCCATTGAGTCATGGGAAGTGCTGCCTGGCTATGATCAGCCATAGTTTCTTCCAGCCAATTTTCTTTTTGTGTCTTCATGTCCCATTTAATAAAGGAAAGTAAGATGTTAAATATCAAATCAGGGGTCACAAGCATAGATAGGAAAACAAAAATACAACACTACATATAGTATTCCCAAGCTTTATTTTACTCATGCACAGATATTATTTCTTGATACAGTTACATAATATGACACCTTCTCTAGATACTGTTTTCTGTTTCGAACGAAGCATGACCATACCTAAGAAGGAAATGGTATAAAACCTGAATCAAATGTCTTACACTAGAAATTCTCAGATATCTACTGGTCCACATACTCTCCCCAAACATAAAGTAGCTTTAATCACTCCACAAGATCAATGGAGTCATAAAGAGTACATGACAGAAACATCTGTCAAATGGACAATTTGGGCCTGATGTGCTAGCTGAACGTGAAGTTCCTAAACTTTCTAAAGTTTAGTTTTATTTACAACTGGAAAATTGTACAAAACTAGATAAATAACTTACATGTCATTTGGATTAAGAAGTTGCAGTATATGTTTTAGCAAACCACCAATGGTTAAAACTTTAATAATTTAGAACATAGGCTTGCAGGTTTTGAGCCTTCTCTACATTATAATCATTTTGATTTAAAATTCAGAGGATTGTAAATTGTGGTCTGAGAAATGAGGGCAAAATATATGAATGTGATATTGAATGACAGCCTGAAAACCTGGAACCTATCAAAATATGAAGAACTAGGATCTGATGCTGTTGCCTATTTGAATGTTCTAATCTCCATTAACTTTATTTTTAAACTGTGTTGTTCCTTTGTTGTTGTGGGATTGTTTTTTCTACATTTTAATTATTTCCTGATTTACGTTCGCTTTGCTTTTTGTACTATAATGCATGATAGTATTTAATGTTTATTTTTAATTCTTGTATTTTTTATTATTATTAATTAAAAGCAGAACTTCTTTAAGTGGAAAAACTAGAGGTGAGTGGACAGTCTTGATGTAATTGGACACAGGAAAGGGTCCACATGGAAATCCCTTCACCAATGTCTCTTATACATATTTTTGTATATATTTTTACATATTTTTGTTACACCACCTCTAAACTTGGAACTGGTAAGGCATCATCCCATAAGATTTACCGGTAGGGTTCCGCCTTCAAAACTCTCAAGAAAAGTCAACTGTTCCCTTGAATTACAACCTTCCAAATTTTGACTGCCGTTGTTCTTCAACTCCATAACAGTACCAGGAGTAGAGGAAGCATCATTCGTGAGAATCTGCAACAGAAAGATTTTACATTAATTCATTTTGAAAGAGAACACAGTCCCAAAGGTGGCTTTTTGAAGAGGCACCTGGACTTTCTGGTTTTTCTTTAAAGACATTTCGCTTCTCATCCAAGAAGCTTCTTCAGCTCTTAGAAGCTTCTTGGATGAGAAGCAAAACGGCTTCAAAGAAAAAACAGAAAGTCCAGGTGCCTCTTCAAAAACCACCTTTGGGACAACTGGATGATCGAGAATCTCCATAGACAGAAGCTTCACAGTAGAATCTGACTTCTGAGAAGCCTGCAAGGCTCATGTCTCTCAGATGGTTAAATATGGAGCTAGTCAGATACAGGCTTCACTGTCTTCATGCTATACTTGACAATACATCATGTCAGTACATGTACAGTACAAATAAGACAGTTGTTCAGACCGAGACACTGCATTACATAGAGAAATGACTTCTCATAAATCTTACCAATACAGAAGCAACCTGCCTAACAATATATTTATTAGAGGTGAGCAAAGACCTATATTCTAAGGCCAAAATGTGATTCAGACCACAGCAAACATGCCCCACACCTATCAGGAATGTTGTAAACCTTTGCCCAGCATCACATAAAAATGACAAACTGTGTGCAACCATAGACACATCAAATCATATTTTGCCATTTAAATCTTAATTTCTATATAGCTTAACAATTCTGTATCCTTAACAATTCTTTAAAAAAACAAATACTTTTCTTTCAAAAAAGCCCAGAGTGATATCCAATTGGAGAAGTATGAATAGATACAATTTCATCAATTCTAAAAGTAAACTGCTACATCCTTCTATGCAAACCAATTATGCTTCCAACGTTTAATCACAAGGTACTTACAATCCAGTGGTGGGTTCCGGATCCCGTTCCAACCGGTACAGTTGGAACGGGCCCGGCAGCATCCACATGGATGCGCGCAGCATGCACATGCGTCTTAGCAAGCCTCCGCAATGCTCCAGCTGCTCAGCGGAGCATCATGCAGGCACTGTATGCGCCAAAGACTTAAAAGACCGGTAAGGAGCTTGGGCAGGTAGTTGGGCCCTCTGGAGCACCATACCGGAACGGTATCCGGTGCTCCAGGCAGGCTCCGGTATGCCCCTACCGGGGCATACCACCTGCAATCCACCACTATTACAGTCATAATAGTGCACTTACCTTTTCTATTTCATATTCAGCAGCATGAAAACCGGAATCCAGTGTAAGGCAATGTTGAAATTGCAGCAGGGCCTCTGGTTGGTTCCCTAAGTCCAAGAGCACTTTCCCTTTTCTAAAAAAGCCCTGAGAAGAAACATGAAACACATTTCAGCTGCCTTCCTGAACTGTCACAACATTCTGTAGCAGCTGCAGATTGCTTTGCATAATGCCAATGACAGCAGGTTTACTCAATCAGTCAATCAAGTATATATTCCTAAGTGTAGCAGGTGTGTCAAACTGGTGGCCCACAGGCCGGATGCATCACAGAGGCCACGCCCACCCCGGCTCCACAAATGCAAAAAATGTTGAGATACATCATGTGACGTGATCAAGTTTGATACCTGTGGTGTAGACTCTTGATGAACAGGCAAGCTACTACTTAAATCCTCCTCCCCATGATCGGCAGAACCAAAGAATCACCAAGCTGTTAGGGTGGGCTAGTAGCTATAGTTAGGCTATTTCCTGTAGCCTAACTTCTCATTTTTCAACAGAGTAACAGTGAAATACTGTATTTTTCAGAGTATAAGACGCACCAAGGTTTCAAAGAGGCATTTTTTAAAAAAACAAAAGTTTTTGCACTCTGCAAATCTCCCAAAACCAGGCCCATTTTTCCCCCCCAAAAAAGGCATGACTAGCCTTTAGGGGGCTTGTAGAGTGCTCCTGGGGGGTGCCCCCCCCAAAAAATGAGCAAAAAACACTCCACTGTTTGTGAAAATGGGCCTGTTTTTGTAAAAAAAAAAAAAAAAATGCATGCATAGCCTTTAGGAGGCTTATAGAGTGAGTGCTCCTGGGGGCTGGGGTGACAAAATTGAGCAAAAAACGGCCCGTTTTTCACTCATTTCTGCCTTCCCCAGCCCCCAGGAGCTCTCTGAAAGCCTTCTGCAGGCTCTGCACGGCCATTTTCGCAAAGGGGGCGGGGTTTTGGGAGGCAAAAAATGTTGTATTCAGTGTATAAGACACACCCAGATTTTCAGCCTCTTTTCTGAGGGAAAAAGGTGTGTCTTATACTCCAAAAAATACGGTATGTTGCTGGAGCAATGAAATGGCAATTAGGATAGGGATCATTTTCCGCATCAACTTCCTCAATCCCTGTGAAGCAAGAAAAATAAGAGCAGGAAAACAGTGATGTCACTTGGAAAATATGTGAGACAAACGGTAAAGTTTTTTACCATTTACCAGCATTTCTGAGAATGGATGCTATATGGAGTTAATGCACCCCCAGGTGCAAAAAAAGTATATCCAAAGTGTAGACTCTTAATTCATCTAGCTCAGAACTATCTATACCAAGGAATGTGTAATGACCAATGTGTTGGTTTATATACTAGCTGATAACCCAGCATTGCTCAGGTATTTATTTATCCTAATGCTCTATTAGAAAGGAAAAGCCTGAATTTGGCAACAATTAAATTAGTTACAAATGTTTTCCATATGCTCCCAGAAGCATCAAGGAAAGTGAGAGCACCCTTGTGGAGTACTGTGAAGCCATTACCATGGTAACTCCACTGAGCTGTATAGTAGAAACCATTTTATGGCAGTACAGTAGAAGCCATTTCAAGGCACAACAGGCTGTATCTTAACAGAACACACATCCCGAGGGGTGTTAAGGGTGTCTTACCCCCACAGTATTTCTAGACAGTAAGTCATCTATGTACCAAGTTCAGTTGAAATTGCTCGAGGCGTTCCAGAGTTATGCTGGAACTTACACACATACACACACAGCCATTTAGATATATATAGTTATCAATATATAAACAAACATACGCACTCCCATACCAGAGAGAGTTTCACTGAACATCTTTATTTGGATTACATAGATATTAAGAATGCTGGTTAGATATATTAGAATAGAACTGAGGGGACCCAAGAAAATATTCTTTAAGGAGGTTAGTATGACTCAAAGGAAACTTTATTTTTAGTTTCAACAAGTGGCAGCACCTGATCAACCTACTCTGAGCACAGAACTTGGGGTCTTAAAAATCTACTGTAAAACAGGATGAAGGGGAAGAGCATATTCATGAGGGAAGTATGAAATAGTTTCAATTAGTGCAACAATACAACTTCCCCACTTCTTTAATATGTGCAATTAGTGCAACAATACAACTTCCCCACTTCTTTAATATGAAGAAAATAAAGGGCTAAAACAAAAGAAAACTATCTGAAAATGCAAATAAAATTGGCTTTCTTCAAAATAAAAATATTCCACATGTATTACCATAAACCTTTCTTGAAAATGTTCATACAAAAAATGTAGCAAAATGACAATCACACTGACTCTGTTCTTGCTTCTTCACCCTCATAGGCTGAAGAGCTTTTTGAACAGAACCTAAAAGAACAAGTCTAGCAAGTGTTAACATATAATCCTTATTTCCAAAATTGTGATCAAATTGTGATCATCCCCCCCACCCCAAAAAAGCAGTGCTTTGATTGTTGTAAAAAAAATGATTAGCAACTATCATATTTGTGCATGTACCTTCAGAAAGGGTTAAAGTAATTATTTGGGAATACACAAATATCGAAAGACAGAAAAGAAGTTTTAAGAAATTAGGAGAACATATGAGACCAAGTTTGAACATACGGCCAATTGAAGAATGTTAAGTGCTCCAAAATAGCATTTTCAAATTACTAATCATGATGATGCCAAACATTAATCATACATACATTAATCTACAATGCAAGCTCTCCCTTTTAAAGCTGCATTGTAATATCTCTCCAGACAAAATATGCAAGGGGAGGAATTTGGCCTTTTAAAAATATACAATCAAAATATACAACCAAACATACAGAAGTTAAAATAACAGAGTTACATAGCATCCAATAAAAACCTATTCATACTTGCACTAATTATACCAGGGGAAGCAATCAGGTCCACAAATCTGAAACTATTATAGCAGTGGTATAAAGTTGGACTACAATTCTAGAAATATCTTAATCATTTAATAGATAGCACACAGTCATCATCTGAAGTTGGTCTGAATAGTTTGTAATTAAGATGAAAGATTATCTCTGCTAAACATGGTAGATAAGATATTTCAGAAGTACATGGGCTATTATCTCAGTTTCAAAGTCTATCTAAATACACAGATGGTCTTGGTAAGGAATACTATTATATTTACCCACAAGTGTCATTGTAGGGAGAGCATCTATACAATACATGCCAAAGTAAAAGGCCCTCCTGTGAGATGGAATTAATTAATGATATAGATATTGGGGAACTGCAAAGGGGGGGGGATTGTCAGCAGAGATGAGAAGTGTTGGTTCGAACTCTATGTAAATAAAGATTTAAAATTCTCTGATTGAGCTCTCCAGGCTATATTCAAACCTAGCATAGATACAGACTGAGGGATAAGCCACAATAAATCAGTCATCCAGTATTTGTTTCTTCAAAGTAAACTGGCATCTGTCAGAACTGGTTGGGCTAGAGATTTGCTTCCCCAATCATGATGTCACCATACAGATCTTATCACTCCCCGTACACATACAGAGTGGGAATTTTCTGCATAGCTCACTAGCCCTTGTCTTTTAGAATATTATGCTGATTGGATGTGAAAACTCCAATCACCAATTCTTTCAAATTTATCCAAATAGTAAAAACCTCTGTTGTCTAATTTTTCTAGAGAAATTTATTGTCAGAGAAAATGATATGGACAAACGTAGGGAAATTTTTACAAAGCAGTCCTGTAAAATTCACTAAGACCTCCCTGGTTTTCTGCTATCCAATTTCAAACATTCAATATTTCCTAGAAATTCTCCAGACTGCAAATTTAGCCTACAGTTGGAAATTGATTGGAATATTGGTACATTTATCTTTGACTACAAGAGAAAGTTCAGATAAAGTTTGTGAACCTTCCAGAAGTAATTCAAGTTTTTCTTTCGGTGGATTTTACCAGGAGAATGTTTTTTTTAATCATTCTATTAGAGCATATGAGTCAGCATTGGCTTGTACAGAACCAGGGAAAGCACTACTTTGTATTTAAATAAGCAACTATATGAAATAATATGTTCACTTTCTATGCTATTATTGCAACTGAGTTCAAATGCAGCCTTTTCCAGAAAAGCTATTTCATCTCACCACTTAAAAAAAAGTTGGGAAGAACACATGCTTGTTCTGGATCACAACACCCAGCTTTACACTCGACTCACTTCACATTCTTCTGGCTTCTGCTTGCATAGAATCTCCAAATCCTCCAGAGCCCCTTCATACTCCTGTAAAGCCACATAGAGCTCTGATCTGCACACCCTTAATGTAAGATCATCCGGAGCTACAGGAGGAAGCAGAACATTTCACTGTTGAAATAAGAAATAATAAAAACAAACGTTGTACACTTATACACATCAAGGCACTATAAGAAAATCTCCAAGAAAGGGACTTACTGACTAGAATGAGCTGTGTTCGTTTCCAATAAGTTTAGCCAGATTTTTTTTTTAAGTCACTAATTGTACATTATTGACAAGAAGGATGGCCTCAAGTATTATCCATCAGTTAAAAGGGAAGATCAAATCATCCGAACAGTAGCTTATTCTGATACTGTCAAAAAACAATTTTGTGCTTTAAGGAAAAGATCTATTGTTTTTTAGTTGAAAATATACAATGATACTAGCATCATTTGAGGATGGGGGGGTGATAGGAGTGAATGGTAAGAGAGAACTCGCTTCATCCACTGACTAGATTTCCAGAATTAAAAAGTTTTTCAATGGCAGAAAGTCCCCATCAAAGAAGTTTCCAATGCAGAGATATTAAGAGAATGAAGAATAAAGAATAAGAGACAATTCAGTCTGCTAGCTGTCACCTGTTAAGGATCTCATACTCTAGTAGTATTTTTTTTCTTTTTACAACCCTTTACAGGTAGTCCTCGACTTATGACCACAACTAAGTCCAAAATTTCTTGATTTTTTCCCCTATCTAGCAACGTATAAAGGATATTAAGGTAAGACCCATTGGTGAGGAAAAGTAGAAAATCGCAGTTGACTAGATTTTAGCAAACTTTTATCATCACCTTAAACAAGAATTTAGTAGAGAAGATAAACAGTTTAAATAATTAAACTTTCATTGATGATTGATGATTACCATCCAAAATCTTTCTTATATTATCACTTTCTATATTTTCAATTAAAAGAATTGAAAAAGGCCTATGTGTCAATCAATACAAAATGAGCAGGACTTACTCAGGATTAAAGTTTATCTATAGTTATAAATGGTAATAGGTAAAGCCTGGTTTTAGAATGTATTAGCACCCCATACCACAGTATTTCAGAATTTGGATAATAAAATGTTATAAACATTCTTAATCTAAAAAAAAAACATTCTCATGGATCAGTTGAAGTTAAAAAAAAGTGTGTTTTTTTAAAATGCTAAATACTAGATTAATTTGATAGCACATTTTCAACTCATCCGCTTTGGTGTTTATTAAAAAAAAGTATAGTATAAATGGTAAAAAGTTGAAATGCCAAAGCATTGTTTAATATTGCTCAATCTATTAGCTCTTTAACAGTCCATGTTATAAATTCACCTGGATTAAATTCAAGAGCCACTAGATTTGAGTTCTATCCCTATTAATTAAAGGAATCCTCCAATTGAAGTTAAAAAAAATATTCAGGGTAGATGAAAATATTCCAGTATAAACTCACTTGTTGATTGAAACATACTGACACTTGTGTCTGACTCATTGCAAAACAAGAGCTAGCATTTTATAACAGCACTATATATGAGAGGGGTGTGTCAGCTTCCACGCACAGCAAAGTCTGAAACAGTAAAGGAAGCTTGAGTCCTAATTACTCATTCCTAAATCCTAAGGTTTAAGTAGCATCAGCTTATCAGTTCCAAAGCTGATTTTAATGTAAGTTTTAAGATTAAAAATGAAATGAGATTATTAATTCTAGGTAATAACATCTTTTCCCTCCTAACAAAGACACTAAGTGTTTAATAAAAGTATGTTAAAAGAAATTTGGTATATTTATCATCATAACATCACCATAATAGGAACGCAGCATCTGTTGAATGTCTGCCTCTTCAGTAAATGGTAAAGAAATAAAGACTCCATGCAGCATAAAATAACCATTCCAACACTGAAAAATAGTGCTCTGAAGGGTTAAGATTCCTACATAATTTAAGAAAGGTCACAACTGCTCATAGTTGTTACTTCAGAAATACTTTCAAACCCTTAAATTACCGAAATGACACTGAAATATTATAAAGATCTGCTCTATTTTATTCTTGCCCTCCATGAACAGTTGAAGATGGTCCCACAGCCTCCAAGGAGGTCAGCAAGCTACATAACTGTCAGCTTCTGCTTTGCTGCTGCTTCAGCTGCCATGAAACGGGAAGGGGGGGGCGTGTATGTGGGAGGGTTTTAATTGATGTGCTGGAGGACTGCTGAAGGAATGTTCTAGGATGTACCAGTCGTTGGGATTTACGCATGCGTACGGGTTTCCCGCCTGCATCAACGGCCTTCACATTCCATCTTGGCCTGTCTTTTTGAAGTTATCTCACACCTGACATTTGAAGGACTTATGATTGGACTGGAGCTTTGATCCTAAGGGGGGGGAACGGGCTTTGCTATATATCAATTGCTTTCGCGCCATATTATTCAGATTTTGCTTCACTACTGCTCGCTTACCATTTATAATTAGTAAAAGTACATTGGATTTCCAACCCATGGAGTCTCTTGGTTTTCTTTCCTAATTATGGAGTGGAGTGGGGCGTGACAAGAAGCAAAATCTGAATAATATCCCTTTCCAGGAGATTTACGTCTACCGAGAAGGGAAATAATGTCTTCTCCGACCAGAGAGGGGGAAGGCGCCGTTGGAGGGACGGATTCCAGTGAACTGGGACCTCCCGACCTTTCTTTACACCAGCCCAGCCCGTCTGACCGACCTTTGCACGAAGATTTATTTCAACTGCAAATTTCCAGTCAGCCTGAACCTTCCCCCCTACCCCGTTGGTCAACTTCAGTGGGGCAAAGAGAAATAGAGACAAGCTGGAATGCTGGACTCACCCAAAGACCACCTCAACAAACTTCGCTGGAGCCAGGGGCCGTGAGAAAACCTCAGGCGAGTGATTTCCCTGACTATTGGAGCCAAAGGTACTGTGGGGAAAGAAGAGGGGGCGATGAAGGAGAATGGAGAGGCTACCAGCGCCAGGGGCCCATGAGAAAACCCCAACGGAGTGAGTTACCTGATTATTGGGGTCAAATATTTTTGGAAGAGAGACGGGGGGAGGAGGAAAGAGACTGGAGAAATTGGCAACGTTACCCACGCCAGGATTCTCCCCCACCCCCCCCTCGGCCCGTCTCTCCCCCTGCGGCTAGAGGTTTTGCTGATCAAAGAGGACCTCCCCCCCAGCCTCCCCCCCGAAGACATCGGATGGCAAAAATCCCTCCCTTGCCTGTGCGTTTTAATGGGGCTTCTGCTAGCCTCCCCTCCTTTCTTATGCAGGTATTTAACTACATGGAAATTTATGGCCGGGACTTTGAATCTGACACCTTAAGGGTCAGAATGGTTCTTTTGTCTTTGGACGGTGAAGCGGCCACGTGGTCGACCGCTTTGCATATGTCTGGCTCTCCCCTCTTGGGGAATTTCAACCGTTTCATGGATGCTTTCCGCCAACGTTTTGATGACCCATTAACTGAGAAGCGGAACAAGTTGAAATTTTTAACCTTTGACCAAGACGACAGACCTGTCGCCGAATACATCCAGGAATTTCAGTGTCTTTCTCAGTACATGAGAGGCTGGGGGGAGGATGCGCTTCTGGACAGATTTGCTGAAGGCTTGAACGCTGACATTTATCAACAATGTGTCAATCGTAACCTGCCGAGACGTTTAATCACTTGGTTTGAGCATGCTGCTGATGCTGAGCTTGACTTAATTCGTCTGCGTTATGCCACAGAAGAAAGAAGGAAGCGGAAGGAAAGGGCTGCCAAGTCCCTCCCCCCTCCTGCTACTCAAGTGCTTTCCAAACGCCGGGGCGACGCGAGAGAGACCCCTTCTGGCTCCTCCAGACCTTTAACATGTTTTCGCTGTGGCAAGCTTGGGCATACCGCCCCCCTCTGTCGGGCGAAATTACCCCTCTCTGACGATATCCTCATTTATACCCGCTCTTACGACCACCACGTCAATCTGGTGCGCACTGTTTTGAAAAAACTCCGTGCTGCCAACCTGTATGCCAAATTGTCTAAGTGTGAGTTTCACCAATCTACTATTGACTATCTGGGCTACCGTATCTCCCCTCATGGCGTTGAAATGGACCCTGAGAAAGTAAAGGCGGTCACTGAATGGGACGCTCCCAAAACTCGTAAACAATTGCAAAAATTTTTGGGTTTCGCTAATTTCTACCGTCAATTTATTCCCTCTTTTGCCGACATTGCTCTCCCTATTACTAATTTGCTCAAAACTAAAGGCGAACCGAAGCCTAAACCCAATAAGCCTTTGGACTGGACCATGGAATGCCAGGCGGCGTTCGAAAAGCTTAAACGCCTTTTTGCCGCTGAACCAGTACTTAAACATCCTGATCTCAACCAGCCGTTCGTTGTCCAGGCTGATGCCAGTGATGTCGCCGTTGGAGCAGTTCTGCTACAAGCCAATGACCAAGGTAACTTACAGCCTTGCGCGTACACCTCACGTAAACTCACTGACACGGAACAGCGCTGGGCAATCTGGGAGAAAGAGGCTTTTGCAGTCCGTTGGGCCCTCGCTACTTGGCGCCATTTCCTTGAAGGCTCTAAACACCCTTTTGAGGTGTGGACTGACCACAAGAATTTGGAAGCGTTGCGCACGCCTCGCCGTCTCTCCCCAAAGCAGATGCGTTGGGCCCAGTATTTTAACCGTTTCAATTTCACTCTAAAGTATATCCCGGGCGGAAAGAACTTCATGGCCGATGCTTTGTCCCGGTTGCCGCAGTATAATTGTTCCAAACTGAGTATCGTCCAACCACTCTTGGCAGCTCCGGTGCTCACACGCCAACAGACCAAGGCTCAAAAGGACGTGCCTCACGATCTGCTTTCTAACCTCAAAGCGGCTCTTCCTCAAGACGACTGGTTCCTGAACCATCGGGACGAGTGCACCATGAGGGACGATCTACCGTGGATTGGTGCTAAATTGTACATCCCCGCTTCCCTACGGCTTGTGGTCCTTCGTCGCGCTCATGACTCCAGGATGGCGGGTCATTTTGGGTTCGTGAAAACTTTGCACCTCGTGAAGAGGCAATTCTGGTGGCCCTCTTTAAAAAAGGACATTGAGCTTTATGTATCCAGTTGCCCAGTTTGCGCTACCGCCAAAAAGCCGCCGGGGAAACCACACGGACTTCTGCAGTCCGTCGCCCGCCCGGTTGCCCCGTGGAAGGAGATTTCTATGGACTTTAT
This sequence comes from Thamnophis elegans, assembly GCF_009769535.1. Lineage (NCBI taxonomy): Eukaryota > Metazoa > Chordata > Lepidosauria > Squamata > Natricidae > Thamnophis > Thamnophis elegans. Next base: position 93,544,542 of record NC_045542.1, read on the forward strand.
TGTGGAGCTTCCCGAGAGCCAAGGGCACACGGTCATCTGGGTGGTTACTGATTTGTTCTCCAAGCAAGTTCATTTCGTGCCTTGCCACAAGATTCCTTCCGCCAAGGCGTTGGCTAAGCTATTCCTTTCCCACATATACCGCTTGCATGGGGTTCCCGACCGTATTATCTCCGATCGTGGGGTCCAATTCACATCTAAATTTTGGAAGGAGTTCCTCACACGTATTGGCTCCGCCCAGGGCCTTAGCTCCGCCTACCATCCTCAGACTAATGGCGGCTGTGAACGTACTAATTCCGTCCTTGAACAATATTTACGTTGTTTCATCAATTATCAACAGGACGATTGGGTGGACTTGTTACCACACGCTGAAGTGGCCTATAACAATTCGGTTCACTCCAGCACCGGTTTCACCCCTTTCCGGGTCGTTTACGGCCAGGATTTTGTTCCAATCCCCGAACTGCCTACGGCTCAGCCTCAAGTTCCTTCCGTGGCAGACTGGAGTGAACGTCTCAGTCGCCTTTGGCCCCTCACTCTTTCCACCTTGGACGCTGCCCACAAGGCTCATAAGAAGCAGGCTGATAAGAAACGCTCTCAGCCTTATGATTACCACGTTGGAGATTTAGTGTATTTGTCCACTAAGTTCTTGCATACTACACAAAAGTCTAAGAAATTGGGTCCCAAGTATGTTGGCCCTTTCCCAATTGTGAAAGTTATCAATCCTGTTTCTGTTCGTTTGCAATTGCCCAAACATCTCGACCGGATCCATCCGGTATTCCATATCAACCTCGTCAAGCCTGTTCGAGTGTCTGACCTACGGCCCGCAGATGACCCTCCACCTGCTCCGTTGCTTATTGATGGGGAACGTCATTTTGAAGTCCGGGACATTCTGGATTCCCGCAGGCACCGTAATCGCATCCAATACCTTGTGGCTTGGAAACATTTTCCCCCCTCCCACACGGAATGGGTTGATAAGTCCCACGTTCGTGCCCCCCGCTTGCTTCAGAAATTTTATGCTGCTTATCCCGACAAGCCTTGACTTTTCTCCTTTCCCTCTCTTGTTTGTTTGTTGTTTGTCTGTTTTGTTTTTTTTTTTTTCCAGGCCTGACAGCCTTTTTTCCGGGGGACGGCCGGATGTCAGCTTCTGCTTTGCTGCTGCTTCAGCTGCCATGAAACGGGAAGGGGGGGGCGTGTATGTGGGAGGGTTTTAATTGATGTGCTGGAGGACTGCTGAAGGAATGTTCTAGGATGTACCAGTCGTTGGGATTTACGCATGCGTACGGGTTTCCCGCCTGCATCAACGGCCTTCACATTCCATCTTGGCCTGTCTTTTTGAAGTTATCTCACACCTGACATTTGAAGGACTTATGATTGGACTGGAGCTTTGATCCTAAGGGGGGGGAACGGGCTTTGCTATATATCAATTGCTTTCGCGCCATATTATTCAGATTTTGCTTCACTACTGCTCGCTTACCATTTATAATTAGTAAAAGTACATTGGATTTCCAACCCATGGAGTCTCTTGGTTTTCTTTCCTAATTATGGAGTGGAGTGGGGCGTGACAATAACTCAATTTTTTAAAAGGCCCCCTAAGGAATAACTCCAAAACAACAGTCCTATCCTCACACACACTTTAGATTTACATTTAATTTTCTGATGTGACCATTACCACTTTGCAGCATTAGGTTTCACCTCTGTGAACCAAATCTGCAACAGAAACGAACTACAAGCAGTAAGCCTTTTTTTTTAACTTAAAAGAGAAGGAAATCACAAGATCTACCAGCAAGGCACCAATAGGAAATACTGTAGACCCAAACATTTATATGACCATAAAATCACTAGCCTTTTAAGGAAAAGGAAAGCCATAGCTGAAGTTAGTGAAAAGGGCTACCAAGAATTGTCCCTCCCCTGCTTATACAACGCAGCCAGCGAGATGGTGGCAAGTTGTATAACCAGGGCAGCACCTGGCGGTCAGTCCCGCGCATATCACCCAGCCTCCCTTCCCCTTCGCCCCCGTCGTCGCAACCTCTGGATACCGCGCAAACCTTACCCAAGCCGATTCCCTTCTGAAGTGTCCTCAGCGCTTCCTGGAAGTCCCCGTTGCTCACCAGCTCCCGCAGGTCCCTTTTCAACCGGGCCACCTTGGCGGCCGTATCCAAGCCCTTTTCTAGTAGGTTCCCGAGTAGGACGTTCGAGCTGGGCATCCGCGAGCCCAGGAGGCCGAGGTTCTCCCCACAGAGGCAGCACTCGGAAGGCAAGGTTTCGCCCAGGCATCTCCTGCAGAAAGAATGGCCGCAGGAGACCGTCACCGGGTCCCAGAGAACCAGGCGACAGGAGGGACAGAGGAAAAGATCCATGCTTCTGCTCTGCCAGAGGGGAGGGGGACGGGAACGAAGAGTCAGGAGGGCACCGGGCAAAGGTCGACGGCTTCCTAAGAGCAGCAAAGAAAAGCGGCCGAAAGAGCCAGTGGGACACTTTGGCAAAGCTTGAACTACATTCCCCTCCCTCCTATCCAACCAGCCAAGACGGAGCAAATCGCCGGCTCTTCAAGTCACAAACTTCTCTTGCAGTTCCCGATGCCCCCCTTGGAGGAATTCTTCAATTTCTAAAGGAAAAGAGCTGTTTTCTCTCTCTCCTAGATTGGAGCATTTCAGCCCCCCTCCCCCCCCCCAAAAAAAACCCCTCGACGGTTCCTGCCAACTTCGCGCGCAGCCACCAGGGCTTCTTTGCCCTGCAACGACCACTAAATCGACCGCTGCATCTTTTTTTAAAGACCCCGGTGCCCTCTCCGCCTGAGCATCTAAGCGCACTCTGGTTTCCTCCAAGGCTTATTAACTCTTGAAACTCAACGGGGCCCTTGCGACAATCACTCAGTCAATGGGCAGACGCTGGAGAAGACTTGATCCCCGAGGGTGGTGGGTCCCTTCCTGCCGCCCGAGGCGATCACTCAGCCTGGGCAGGAGGAAACGGCATCGTTTTTCTAGTTAGCGACTAGGAGGCGGGGCGGAGGGGGAGGGGAAGGTGTCTCGGCGTGGGACGAATAAAAGGAGGAAGAGGAGCCCCCCCCCCCCCCCCAAACCAGTAACTTTTCCGCCTCCGCGCAGTATCGTCTTATTTACGCCGGCTCGGTCTTCAGCTACCGGATTGCTCTGATGACCTTCTACATACAGACAAGCACACACACGCGCGTAAATTATCCCCGCCACCACCACCCGCCGGAATATTACATAAAATCGGGAGCAGCCCCGGGTGATGGCGTCGGAGAGCCAGCCGATTGGCTGCCAGCTTCGGCCGGCCCCCACTGCGAAATAGACGTAGCGAAGTGCGTTTCATAACCTCCGAGAGGGATGAAAGTTGGGAGTCGCGAACCGGTCGGCTAAAGAAAAGGGGAGGGGAGGGGAGGGGGCCGCGTCTTGCCTGCTGCTGCGGCGTCCTGCCCTTAACGTCACAAAGAAGTTGCTTTTCTAAAGGGAGGCGTGTAAGCGAGAACGTTCCGCTTCCCGCTGCGTCGTTCTGAAATTAAAAGCATCTCGTGATTCTTCCCCTGACATTGCCTTGGTCATATTATTATTATTATTATTCGTTCCTTTGATGGAGCGATGACATCCGAGGAATGTACTTCAGTGCAAAACAGAATGCGACTGATATGCAAGGGTAGTTCATAAGAGTATAACAAGTACAAGTTGTACACTTGTTACCCCGATTACTGCCTAGATGTAAACACTATTGTAATTGTGAAGGCTTTCACTAAGCAGCCGGTTCCATTCGGTCTGCTCGTGGGGGGGGAAAACATGACTTTACTTTTAGTGTACCTTACAAGAATATTGTTCTCTGGGACAACAATCCTGCCTCCATTGCATAAAGTGTGAGCAGGGCCAGTAGTGGGCAGCAAACGTGCCATTTCCAATCAATGTCTGTGGAGAATCTCAGTCATCCAGGTCATGGTTGTCCCAAAGGTACTTTTTCAACAGGCAACTGGACTTTGTTTTCTCCTTGAAGATGTTTCGCTTTTCACCCAAGAAGCTTCTTCAGTTCTGACTGAGAAGAAGCTACTTGCTTGAGAAGCAAAACGTCTTCACGGAAAAAACACCTTTGGGATTTCCAACCAATGCACATAGACATACATGCATGCACTAAAAGAGGTTTTTTTCCCCCCTAAAACATGTTTAGCTTGAGATTTAGTTTGTCTTATGGTTTATGCTAGTTTTTGTCAACTTCAGTCACTTTAGAATACTGTATGTGGACTGCAGCTCTCAAAATTTGCTCAGCCAGAATGATGGGAAGCTAAAAGTCCACGCATATTGAAGTTGCTGTGGTTGAGAAGCATTGATTTATGTAATGAGCTAGTTTAAGTATGTCCTGGTCAAACAAGATTGATTTGGGTTGTTTTGAAAATGTGGGAAAAGTTAAAGTTCTTTATTATTGACATTTAATTTTGAGGGATCCACCCAATAACCCAGACCACAATGTGGTTTAACAGGCCATCAGAATGTGATTGTGGTGATTTGCAATCTTGGGAGCCACCAATGAGAAGTTCGATTACTGGTCGTCGTTCCCAAAGCTGCTATTTAGATCAGATATTGGACCATATCTCCCAAATTTCTCCAAATTTGTCTTAGTTTATGTAGGAAGCGATTGAGACTACAGAGTAAACCACCACTTCAAACAACAAAAACAACTTTGGAGTCATGATTATATCGCCAGAGGGAAAAAATACTTGGTAGGGTACAAAAATCCAACAAAAATGCATCATAAAATAGTGGAGGGAGCAGAATATTGAAGGAACATAGCAATTTAATTTGGGAGAATGGATCATATGCCCTTGTATTCAGTAGTGAGATAATTAGATCATATGCCCTGAACCAATATTCAGTGATGAGATAAATATTCTACAGATTCACCTCCTTTGTAAACAGCTCCCTTTCATAAAGAGGCTTCTGTGATTAAAAAAATATATAATCCTATCATTCATATTATTTCGCTTAGCTAAACACATGACAAAATGCCTAACAAATGTTGATCAACTTTCACAATATCATTATAGCCAGTGGTAATTGCCAAAATATTAGGAAATCATCATAGGTTGGTTACAGCACCTCTGTAGAAGCAACCACAGCAAATCTTAGATTATGAAACCTAGTTTCGAAATCAAGAGTTACCCTGTTGTTTTCCTTTCTTTACCTCACAACTGCTGCTTATCATTTTAATAAGTACAGTACATTTCCCCCTAATTGGCATTTTACACATTACATTTCAGTTTAAGAGACATTTATGAGATGTAATTTCAAGGAAAATCTGAAGAGCTGGTTGCTATGGCAATATACACACATCTTCCTGCAAATTAATAACTCAAGATTTTTAAGAATCCCACAACACTAATCATTTCATCTATCCACAGAGGTCAAGTATAAGATAAACAGATAAACTGTAGATTACATGTTCCTCTGGTTCTGTCTTTTTCATTGCTTTTATAAAGTAGCATTCTTCATAATGGTATCTAAATTATATGGAGGCAGTCCTTGCTTAGCAACCACAATGAGAACAGGCAACTCCAGTGTTAAGAATCATGGTCAATATTGTGTAACCATAATGGAGTTAAGACCTGCTGCAATAATTAAATGAGACCTTATGTGATCATAATTTCCAATTTTACTGCTACCTTCTACATTCTGGTTGTTGAATGATAGTTGCAAAGCATACAAATGGCATTTATAAGATTATAGAGACACGGTGCAGGTCATAAATGCAATGACTGGTTAAAAAGGTAATTTTTCACTGCCATCATAACTTTGACAAGTTGCTAAACAAGATGGTTGACAAGCGAAGTTTACCTGAAATTCCATCTTAATGGAGATTAACGTTCCTCCAGGCCTTCCTGTCCTCTACCATCCCCTGGAGTCCATTTAAGCTGATGCCTACTGCTTCGGTGACTCCCTCCAGCCACCTCATTTTCTGTCATCCCATTCTTCTTTTGCCCTCCATCTTTCCCAGCATTAGGCTCTTCTCCAGTGAGTCCTTCCTCCTCATTAGGTGGCCAAAGTATTCAAGTTTCATCTTCAGGATCTTCTAAAGAACCATCAGGATTGATCTCTTCTAGAATTGACCGGTTTGATCACCTTGCAGTTCAAGAGACTCGCAGGAGTCTTCTCCAGCACCATAATTCAAAGGCCTCCATTCTTCAGCACTCAGCCTTTCTTATGGTCCAACTTTCACAGCCATATTTTGCAACTGGAAAAAACCATAGCTTTGAGTATACGCACATTTGTTGGCAGGGCAATGTCTCTGCTTTTTAATATGCTGTCTAGATTTGCCATAACTTTCTTCCCCAGGAGCAAGCATTTTTGGCTGTAGTCCCCATCTGTTGTGATCTTGGAGCCCAGGAAAATAAAATCTGTCACTACCTCCATTTCTTCCCCATCTATTTGCCAGGAATTGAGAGCCAAATGCCATGATCCTAGTTTTCTTACTGTTGAGTTTCAAGCCAACTTTTACACTTTCCTTCACCCGCATCAAGAGGCTCTTTAGTTCCTCTTCACTTTCTGCCATTAGAGTGGTATCATCTGCATATCTGAGGTTGTTAATATTTCTCCAAGCAATCTTAATTCCAACTTTTGATTCATCTAGCCCCGCCTTTCTCATGATGTGCTCTGCATATAAGTTAAATAGGCAGGGCAACAATATGCAGCCTTGCCAGACTCCTTTCCCAATTTTGAACCAATGAATGGTTCCATGTTCAGTTCTCATTGTTGCTTCTTGACCAGCATGTAGGTTTCTCAAGAGACAAATAAGATGGTCTGGTACTTCCATCTCTTTAAGAACTTGCCACAATTGTACTTCTAATTTGAAACAATTAAAGTTAACAGATGGCTGCTGTATTTCAAAATGGGGGTCAGCCCTCAGGACAGCATTGTGCAATCTAAAATCATCCTGTCACTTGATATAAGCATAGGATATATATATACACACACATACATATACATATATACATATATACATATATACATACATACATATATATATACATATATATATACACACATATATATACATATATATACATATATATACATATATATACATATATATACATACATATATATATACATACATACATACATACATACATACATACATATATATATATATATATATATATATATATATATATATAATTCAGCAAAGAATTAATATTAAAATAGCATTTGAATTTCAGTTGCAGTCAACATAATGGCATGTCCTATTTCGTTCTCACCCAATCCTGACGGTGTCTAAGTCATTATTTCTCATATTCTATCAATGTTGAAAAAATGGGAATTGCCAATCCCCCATTATTTCAGAAAATATATGTGTTTCCAATGAAGAAATCCAGGACAAACTCAGGCTGCATGCCCAAGTCAGTATAGGCCACAGTAGTCCCTGTTTGGACTGTTAGGTTCCACTTTACAGTTTGGTAAAATATATCTAATGTGCAAGATTTATTTAAAAATATGTTCTACCTCAGATGAAATAATGTTTTTTATTGATTAGAGTAATCACAGCGTTAAAATAAAATACAAATAATACTCCTTTAACAATTGCCTCAGACAGTTGGCAATTACAACAGTGTTAAAAACATAACTTTCTGACCAAGGCCTGCACTTAGGACAACACAAGCCTTTAATGTGAAACTGTTTAAAGACTGCTCAGTTTCCAGCAGCTACCAGTCCCCCATCAAGCAGTGACGTGCAGTGAGGTTTATGGCTGGTGAGGCAGTCCTCTCCCCCGACACCCCACGGACTAAAGCACTTTCTTTCGCCCGCCTGTGCTCACGGCAGAGCTCAGGCAGGCTGCCGCGAGCTCAGGCGGGCGAAAGAAAGTGCTTTAGTCAGTGGGGTGTCACGGGAGAGGAGAGAATGCCTGAGCATTGCATTTATTAAAGAAAAAAAGAAAAAAAGGAAATTTGAAAGAAAAGAGGGAGCATGGGGTGGGGGTGGGGAGCATCAGAAACGGAGAAAGAGAGGAGAGTGAGCGTGACACTGCAGCTTTAAACAGAATGACAGAGTTGAAGCCTCTAAAAAATGTGCCCTCTACTATGAGGCATGAGAACTGCGTGCCTCAACTACCTCAGGATTTTTTAGGCTTTTAACCCTTGTTTAACTCTGCTCGAGCGCCTAAAAAGTCAGACTAGATGAGGCATGCAGTTCTCCTGCCTCATAGTAGAGGCCGCTTTTTAGAGGCTTTTTTAAACAGGCAGTCATTCACGGTGTGGCAGCAGCTAGCTAGCCTAACCTCAGCACTCGCCTTTTCCCGTTTACATTTTTTTCCTTTTCATGATTGACAGTGGTGAGGCTGTGCCTCCCCTGCCTCCCCTGACTCCACGTCACTGCCATCAAGTAATGAAGTTCACAGAACTGAGCTTGCTAACTTTTCCTTAGCTTTTTAGGAAAGTACAGTCTATGTAAAAAGCAGCTCAGGAAGAGATAGCTTGTGATAGGGTAGAAAAAGGTAAAGAAAACCAGGCCAGACATAGAAAGCTATATGAGAGGAGGACTTTATCTGAATGAGACAGAAGCAATTGGCAATTTTCACAGCATCTTTGCCTCTCAGTCATGTGGTTCCATGTGGACCATTTTTCTGGAACCAATTTCAGTCACTAAATGAGGACTAGGTGTAGTTTAACCAGTGGCAGGAGCATGATAGTGCAGATGTGAGACTTGCTGAAAAGAGGTTCTCCAAAGAGCCAGAACAGAGGCTGCAGTGTGCCAAAGGGAGCAGTAGATGGCACTCTTCACACAGTGTTGTAGTACACCAGTGTTTCTCAAAATTGGCAACTTTTAACATTTGTAGACATCAACCCCTGAAATTCCCTAGCAAGTATGGGAATTGAAGTTCACACATCATAAAGTTTTCATGATTGAGACGTTATAGCCTGATTGTCTCATTTACACAGAGAAACTCTATCATACTAGAGTACTCCAGGCCAGGAACCCCTCCTTAAAAAGGTAAAGTTATCCTCACATCAACCTCTATTGCCAGTGACTACATAGATACAACTTTGCAGCTTTCTTACCTACACTGACAACTGCCTTAATTAAACCATTCTCTTTCTGTAAAGGACAAGAGATCAGCCACAATCAGTCTTCTATATACATTCTTACTATAGCAGCTTAAGGCTAGTGAAAACACACCCTAGGACACAGGCAGGAATATTTTAAAAGGGCAATTGATAAATAGTACTACATATGGTTTAGAGGCAGAAAGTGCCTATGGCAGAACAAGCTGCCATGGTAGCTGATTGAAGAGTGTGTAAATCAAAATGCGTATCATTGTATTTGTGGTGGTTGTTGTTTTCCACTGCTGCTTCAGACTGGTGGTATTCCATAAGGTCCCAATAATTATCTTCTCGCAAGCACATTTGACCAAAACCTAAACTGCACTCTTTTGATTTCTCTCGCCTGGTTGCCCTCTTCCTTCTGCTTGACTAATACCAGGAACCCGTTTTCCTGCCTCTTTATCCAACATTCTGTAATTGACATGCCCAATCATAGTCTGATCATAAGGGTTATTTTTACTTGAGGATATATCTGCCAACCATTGGACGAATTCTTCTTCAAGCTCACATTATCATGGCAATGTTTTTTTTATTTATTTCACCTTGCTTAGGCAAAATTGTCTGTGTGTCTGTGTGTATTTCAGGCGTGAAATATTCTTACCTTCGCTACCAGTTCGGAACTGGGAGTGTGTGTGTGTGTGCATGCAGAGCGTCCGTGATGACATCTGGGTAGGTGGGCAGAGCCTCCCACCACCGCCACTACCAGTTCGCTTGAACTGGGGCAAACCGTCAGAATACCACCTCTGGTGTATTTGTGTGTTGATAAGGTGGACTGGTAGCCTTGATTGTTAAATATGAGGTTAAGACAAATAAAAGTCAAAATAAGATGAGATAAGTGAAGAATGCTAACACTTCTTATTCAAAAATAGAAAGAAAAAGAATAGTATATCATTAGTTCAGTGAGAATGACGAAGTGGTACCATATAGCAAAGAACAGAGAAAAATAGTCTTTTCCTGCTGCTATCCTCCACCAATAGGTTTTGGTTGGGTTTGCATACTCTGAAGCAGAATTAGGTAGTTAATGTGAGTTTGCAAATCCTGCCAGTGTGATTATTCTATGACATAATGTTCTATATAAATAAATTGAATTAATGGTGTTAACTGTAAAGGGTGTGTGGAATGGGCTAGAAGGAGAAAGAGCCTCTACCAAAGCAATGATGAGATAAGCACAGCTTGAGTCCCTAATTCACACAAGGGAGAAGGAGGGAAACACATCCAAACTTGCAAGATTCTGATAATACAGGTATTCTTCAGGTTACAACTACTTGTTCAGCAATGACTTATGATGGTTCTGAATCAGTGGGGGGACTTATGACTAGTCCTTGGAGTTCTGGACATCACAGCCTACCTACATTCACTAATCATGTTTGGTGCCTACCTGACAATTACAATATTGCAGCAAACTGCAGTTTTGCGAACAAGATCTCCCATGTTCTTTGCCAGCTTCCCACAAGCAAAATCAATGGTGAAGCTGATAGGAAATTGGAAGTCAATCATGTGAGGTCCCTGATTAACAACAGCAACCAGGACTGCTGTCACTAAGCAACACTGCCACATGAACCATGTTCTATGACTATGTCACTTAATGATAGTAATTCCAGTCCTAATTGCCATTGTAACCTGGCTATAGAGTGGTTCCAATAAAAGAAGTTTCATACTTTTATGGCTTTGGTTTCTTAGTCTGGCTTATTTTACAAGGCTGATTTTAACCATGGTTTGATATACTTTCTTTGATCATGGATGTACCATACTGCCATCAATATATTGTTCAGACGGATTATATGAGCTTCCACTGATCTAATTTTAAAGCCATTTAAATGACTACCACCACATTTTGTAGCACTCAGTCCCCATATAAGGTTACCTGTTCATGTAATTGCCAGGTTTAATACAGCCAACTGCAATTGCTATTTCAGATCCTTACTTAAACGTCTCCTCATAAATAATATGACATCACTGCTTCATTCAACACTCAGTTTTTATTTTAAGTAAGTGAATACAGTCATCTTCAGAGCCATGTCCTACAGATGAACTATTTCTAGAGTAGAGCATACTGAATATGATGATTAATGACAGAATATTATTAAATGACAGAAAAACAGAATAACAAATTTGGAAGAGACCTTGGAAGTCTTCTATTCCAATCCCCTACTGAAGCAAGAAACCCTATACTATTTTTGATGGTATATGTAATTCTTCAATGTAGTAATTAAATTAGTAGACCAGCAAAATACTGTGGACATAATAGTCTTCAGCAAGGCATTTCAACAAAGTAGCCCACAACCTACTTTTTGGTAAGCTAGAAAAAAGCAGGATAGATAGCATCACCACCAGATGAATTTGTAACTGGCTGACAAACTGTACTTAACGAGTAGTCCTTAATGAGTCTACGTCTACATGGAGGGAAGTAATCATTGAGGTACCCCAAGGTCTTAGGCCCAGTACCCTTCAATATCTTTATAAATGACTTAGATGAGGGAATAGAAGGGGGACTTACCACATTTGCAGATGATACTAAGCTGGCAGGAATAGCCAACACCCTAGAAGATAGGCTTAAGATCCAAATGGATCTTGACAGACATGAACACTGGGCCTTATCTAACAAAATTAAATTCAATGTAGAGAAAAATAAAGTCTTACACTTAGGCAAGAAAAACCAAAAATACATATATAGACTTGGTGAAACCAGGCTTAACAGTAGTAACTGTGAGAGAGATCTTGGAGTCTTAGTGGACAATCAGTTAAATATGAGCTAGCAGTGTGTAGCGGCAGCCAAAAAGGCCAATACAATCCTATATTGCATTAACAGAGGGATACAATCAAGATCAAGTAAGGTACTAATACTACTCTATAAAGTCTTAGTAAGACCATGCCTAAAATACTGCATCCAATTTTGGTCACCACACTATAAAAAAAGATGTTGAGACTCTAGAAAAAGTGCAGAGAATGGAAACCTGGATGGTTAGGGCAGTGTTTTTCAACCACTGTGCCGCGGCACACTAGTGTGCCGTGACATAGTGTAAGGTGTGCCGTGGGAAAAACACTTTATATATAGTCAATATAGGCACAGAGTTAAAATTTTTTAACATTTTCTAATGGTGGTGTGCCTTGTGATTTTTTTCATGAAAAAAGTGTGCCTTTGCACAAAAAAGGTTGAAAAACACTGGGTTAGGGGACTAAAACATATGAAGAACAGTTAAAGGAACTGGGTATGGCTAGTTTAGTGAAGAGAAGGACCACGGGAGACATGATAGCAGTGTTCCAATATTTGACGGCTGCCACAGAAAGGAAGAAGTCAGGCTATTTTCCAAGGCATTCAATGGCCAGATAAAGAATAATGGATGGAAACTGATCAAGGAGAGATTCAACCTAAAAATAGGGAGAAATTTTCTGACAGTGAGAACAATCAACCAATGTCTGTTGGGTGAAGGATGAAAAACTAAATATGGAATTCAAATGAAACGACCTGTATGAAGACAAGATTAGTTGGTTAACTTATCACAGTAGTACCTTGAAGAAGAATATAAGGATGTGTATGTTTCATTAAAGGTCCCATTCATTTATTGATCATTCCTAACATGAAACCTCAGTCAAATGAGCAAAAATGGGAGAAAAATGAAACAAGCATGTTAAGGTAAACCAAAATAAAGACATTTTATTTTGAAGAAAATGAACATAATTTTTGTTTCTCCCCTTATGCCCAAATACCCTTCACTAGTTGAACTTCAATTCAGCTGGAAGGTGTGGGCTGCCTCAAAGTCATTTCTTTTCCTTTTTCTTTTTTTCTCCGCTGTGAGTCTGTGTGATTAAAAGAAAAGCATTATTTGACTTTAAATTGAGGAATCTTTTATCCTTTCAATATGATAGTCCTAAAGGGGGTGAAGGAGGGAGGCATGAAAGCAAAACAGGGCTGACTCTGCTTCAATGAGAATGGCTCACTTCAATTTAGATTACTTTGATTAGGTTGGAACAGGTTACTCTGATCCCACATGACTCCCTTTGATGTCAGAATCTGGATTTTGAAGTGTGAGCTGTTTCAGAGTTGGGACTTTTGCAGCTTCAAATGTTTTCTACACCGCTAGTGGAAAGTTATTTTCTAGCAGGACTGCAGAAAGGCTATTAATAGTAATAGCTAAAAACAACATTTTTCAACTGATAATGTTTCATATTGATTATCCTTCTTCAACTCTAACAATTCCACAAATCGCCCATCCTTGCTATCTGGGAGGTGATGAAATCCCACATGTCTGGGAACACCAAGCTGCTGAAAATAATTGGCAGCTCTAATTATCAATACATTTCTCTTCCATCTATCAAGTACCCATTCAAATTGTTTTACCTTGCCAGAATCACTGTCAGAGCTGCTGCTGCTGCTGGAACTGTCATCATCTTGCCCAGGCTAGAAAATAAAACCCAAGAGATTAGGCCAGCAGCAGAATAAAACATGGAATTTGGAAATCAACTTACATTGTATGTGACAGCATGTACCTAAATGGCAGAGTCCTTATTTTTCATGCAGAAAGTTCCATATTCAGGCCCTGCCTTCTACACTTACGGTGGGAAAATAACGCCACTTACAAATTTAGAGGGTTGCTTGCAGTAAAACTGGCAGTAATGAGGTTGGAGGAGAGAGAATCAGAGAGTTGGAAGGGGTCATTTAAGTCATCTAGTCCAACCCCTATTCAGTTCAGAGATCCATTCAGTCACTACCTGACTATATCCAGTGAAAGAAAGCTTATCTTCTTCATCGTCTTCTCCTGTTAACTCTTCCAACTGTAAAACTGTTCTTATTGCTACAAATACTTTGTCTCTTAAAATAAATCAGAAATTGTTTTCTACAAATATGGCTCCATTATTCAGTTCCTTATGCTTTGGATCAGTGTAAACAACGCCTTGATTAAATTTCAGATACTTGAATAGTGCTGTTATATCACATTCAGTTTTTCCTAAACATTTTCAGTTACTTCTATCTCTTGGGATAGAACTTAATTTCCAGGCCTCAGATTTTACCCTTCTCTGAACCTGTTCCGATTTATCTGAGTCATCTTCAGGTTTGAAGATGAAACCAACATTTCATAGAAGGATAAAGTAAGATAATTACTGCCTCCAATAGGACAACTATGCTTTGCAGCAACCTAAAATTGATGTGAATTTTTTTTCTGCACCCACACCACTCACATTCAGTTTGTAACCAGTTACTCTTCCAAGACCTTTTTCTAGTATGACTAAACTAGGCATACCTCGTCTATATCTGTGCATTTCATTCTGACTCCTAAACGAAGAACTCAAAAAGCTATTTTATTAAGAACTTTAAGAAAAATGTGGAACACTTGAAGGTTTGGGTGATCTGATGATCTCGTGACACTCTGGCAAACAGCCTTTCAGATTGATAAGGGACAATTAACATTCCTTCAGTATTTGAATAAATAAATATATAATTATATTCTATATGTATTTATGTATGAATGCATATAGTGTGTGCATGTGCGCACACTCGTGTGTGTTATAAGATGCTGGGTTTGTCAATAAGAAAATTGTGAGTTTGAGACCCAAGTCCTCCATGTCAGGGTGAGCCCCCATTCTTGCCCCAGTTCCTGCCAACCTAGCAGTTCAAAAGCATGCAAATGCAAGTAGATAAATAGGTACCATTTCAGTCAGAAGGTAACAGCATTCCATGTGCTTCAATACTGATACATGACACACACAGAGAGAATAATTCCCTTGATTTTTCAGTCACAGAATTGCCAATCTTCTGCCCAAATTAGACCTTAGGTGAAGCCAGCCCACTGTAATCTTTTCATTGAACAACATTGATGTGTCTAACCTTTGAATATATTATAATTTTCCCATGGCTCTTCTGTTCTTGTCCTATGATGTTATATTTTGCTGTAAGCCATTGTATTATCAGCCTACATGTATTTTACTTTTTACATGGGAAAAAGCTACATTTTAGCCCAGCAAATCATCTCAGTCATTAGGCAAGAAGAATAAAAGGCAAACAAGTTTTTTTTTCTTTTTTGAAGTGATATAGTGAAGAATCTTTTTTTTTCTTTTAAGCGTGAAAGCAATGACACTCTTCTTGCCAGCTACAATAAAAAAAGAAAAATATCCTGTCTCTGCTCTTTATATTAAAGATCTATTAGACTGTAGCATTAAGTATCCGATAATCATTCAGAGCAAGCCTCGCTATTGAACTGTGAAGTGCAATAAATTAAGAGAGGGCAGATGTCACATTTACAGAAGCTATTAAGTGTATGTGTGTGCAGTGACACTCTTAAGATCCATCAAAGAGTCTGGTTATCCAAGTTGACAATGATAATGATTGATTATTATCATATAATATATATCATGATAATATATTGATATTAATAATTAATTGATTCATATTGGTTTTGGAATTATGAAGTAATTAGGAATCAGAAACCCTTACCAATTTGTCACAAAACAACCAGAGAAGTACTGACTGTTGGGTTGAATCATGGTATGCAATTTTAGTTCAATTGAAAGATACAAACTGCATTACCCCACAAGTCTGCCAAGTCAGAAGTAATTTAAAAATAGATGGAGAAAAAACAATCTGTAGAATGTAAAAGAATTATATTATATTAGAAAGAGGGTTTTTTTAAGTTAACGACTGGCATATGTATAATACAGTATAATAAAATAGGCAAGTAGAAATAAATTCTAACTAAAATGTGTAAAACTAAGCCAAGTGTCTAGGTTTGTAATTCTATAAAAGGCTTGTAATCTATAAAAATGAGCAGAACCTAAAATTTGTTAAAGCTATCTACAAGACTTAACCCATAAAACTTTTAAAGGGATTCTGTTCTCTTACTATATTGGAACTCACATTGATGCCACGATACAATAAAATATTGTGCATAATATGTAAAATCTATTCAAGTGATGTCTAATAAAAAATGCAACCCACAGATTTTAAATAATAAATAAATAATATATAAAATAATAAATAAATAATATATAAAATAATAAATAAATAATATATAAAATAATATATAAATAATATATAAAATAATAAATAAATAATATATAAAAATAAAAATAAATAATATATAAAATAATAAAATAATAAAATAATAAAATAATACAAATAATAAAATAAAAAATAATAAAATAATAAATAATAAAATACTAAAATAATAAAATAATAAAATAATAAAATAATAAAATAATAAAATAATAAAATAAATAAATAATAAAATAAAATAATAAATAAATACTAATAAAATAATAAATAACAAATAATAAAATAATAATAAAATAATAATAAAATATAAATAAATAAAATCATAAAATAATAATAAAATAATAAAAATAAATAATAAATAAAAATAATAAAATAATAAAATAATAAAATAATAAAATAATAAAAGAATAAAATAATAAAATAATAAAATAATAAAATAATAAAATAATAAAATAATACAATAATAAAATAATAAATAAATAATAATAAATAAACTAATAAATAAATAATAAATAAAATAATAAAATAATAAATAATAAAATAATAAATAATAAAATACATAAAATAATAAAATAATAAAATAATAAATAATAAATAATAAAATAATAAAATAATAAAATAATAAATAATAAATAATAAAAATAATAATACATAAATAAATAATAATAAATAAAATAATAAAATAATAAATAAAATAATAAATAAAATAATAAATAAATAAAATAATAAATAAAATCATAAATAATAATAAATGCAACCCACAGATTTTATATTCTTGCAATTATATTTGAAAGTCCATTCCAAAGCAGAATCCCTCAAATGAAATCAATGTAATCCTTGCTTTCTCACAGAAGGCTTAAAACTCAGTTTTAAAACTCAACACAATGCTTATAGTTTTTGTTAGATATTAGTTCTAACTACAGTGGTTTCCACCAAAGTCCTCTGTTCCGGCGGGAACAGAGGTTTAATCCTATTGGTCGAAGGGTCTGACAGCTCCCTATAAAAGGGCTGCTGTCAGACTCAACCTTCGCTGGATTGTTCTCACTTATTGTACTCAATAAAGAGCTATTGTTACCGTTAAGCCTGTGTGTGCCTATCCATTACCCAATCTAACAGTTTTCTTGTCCCCACAATAGCAAATTAGGGATTTGCACCAGTAAGGATGAAGGATAAAAAGCCCAGTTTGCTCCTTCCCTAAATGGTCCTCTCTTTTCCGCCATCTCCACTTAGTAGCCATGAGTTTCAAATGAATCACAGGGACCACTTCCTTTCCCACCATTCCCTACCTTTGAAAGAACACTGGACAAAGAGAAACTATTGTAAAATAAATATCCCATACACATACAAATTAAAAATATAGAGAGGAGGCAGAGACAATCTCTGTTATAACAAGCTCTATGTTTGCTCCCCACCTCCTTTAGAGCCAAGGTGGCGCAGTGGTTAAATGCAGCACTGCAGGCTACTGCTAGATCAGCAGGTCAGCGGTTCAAATCTCACCGGCTCAGGGTTGACTCAGCCTTCCATCCTTCCGAGGTGGGTAAAATGAGGACCCAGATTGTTGGGGGCAATATGCTGACTCTCTGTAAACCGCTTAGAGAGGCCTGAAAGGCCTATGAAGCGGTATATAAGTCTACTGCTATTGCTACTACTGCTATTTAAAAATAAAACCATTTCAGTCAGGGGTGGGCTTCAAAAGTTCCAGCTATGGGTTCGCTGCCCTTGTTGGTGGGTGGGCTTGGCCATGATGGGCGTGGCCTAGCTGGCCTCCTGCACCATGGGGGGGATTTTTTACCCTCCCAAGGCTCCAGAGTCTTTCCTCGAGCCTCCAGGACAGCAAAAACTGCTTCCCCCAGGCTCCAGAGGCCCTCTAGAGGCCGGAAACAGGCCCGTTTCTGGACTTCTGGAACCTCTGGTAGGCCCATTTTTCACCCTCCCCGAGCCTCCGTGTGGGCCCTGCGCTTACCTTGCATGATGAACAGGCCACATGGAGACATCTGAAAGGGGCAGGGTGGGTGGGCAGAGCCAGCCAGGGGCGATATTGGGGGTTTGCTGAACCAGGTAGAATCCTAGCTAGAGGATCGCCTGAGCCCATGTAAACCCCCATCCCTATTTTGTTGGGGGGGGTGTGTGATTGCTTTTGCTTTAGCCATCCTTAAGTCAGTTGGGTGGGTAGACAAGATGGAGACTGAAGCAGAGGGAACAGGCTGGAGTGGAAAGGTAAAGGGTAAAAAAGAGAGGAGTGAAGGAAGGTAAAGCAGTAGAACATGATAAAAATTGGACGAGAGACAGGAGTGGCTGGAGTAGAACAGGTAGAAAATGGGGCCAGAGGCACAAATGCAATAAAGGTTGACAAGAAGTGGGCCTGGAAAAGATGGCATCAGCAGCAGCAGGAAGCAAATTAGGGTCAAACGGAGATGAACCAAATGAGAATATAAAAAGAGCCGAGGTGGCGCAGTGGTTAGGGTGCAGTACTGCAGGCCACTTTAGCTGACTGTGATCTGCAGTTCAGCGGTTCAAATCTCACCGGCTCAAGGTCGACTCAGCCTTCCATCCTTCCGAGGTGGGTGAAATGAGGACCCGGACTGTGGGGGCAAGTTGCTGACTCAATTTGCTAAAAAAATTGTAAACCGCTTAGAGAGGGCTGAAAGCCCTATGAAGCGGTATATAAGTCTAATAAATAAATAAATAAATAAATAAATAAATAAATAAATAAATAAATAAATAAATAAATAAATAAATATCAACAGAGGTGAGGAGGGAAACCAGGACTCTATCAGGGAGATGGGTGGCGTAAAAATTTAATAAATAAATAACTATATTTCAAGAGAGGAAATTGCTCATGCCTGTTGGCAGATACTGTAGGACAGGACACACAGTCAGGCTTGGAAGAAGGCTCATCTTGTCCCATGTTTGACTTTGTTTTGTTCCCTAGCCCGGGATGCAACTGATTTAGGCAAGGGTAGAATGAGGTGGTGGCAGCAAAAATATAGGATAATATGGAGCAACTGGCAGAGAAAGAAGAAAGGCATAGATCAGAGAAGTAGTTATGCCAGGTTGGGAAAACAATGTCATGCTGTTGCTACTTTAGCAAAAACTGGGGAAGGGAGTTAGGGTGTTGCGTTGTTACCGAAACAAGTAAGAACTAAAGTAGAGCCATGATGAACTCTTAAGTAATTGACAGCAGAAAAGAGCAGATTGGTAGTGCAACAGAGAGCCCATCATCTCAAAAATGGGAAGAATGGGAAATGGTCTGAGTCTAGGTGTCTGGAAAGGCTTAATATCCAATTCTGAAAATAGCTTAATGGCAGAGTCCTCTGAAAAGAATATGCACCAATAAACAAACCCATAAACAGTGCAACTTGTGCTAAAGGAAACAAGAATGTTATAAAAATATAGAATCAAAAAGCTTGCTGGAAACGCATATGAGGTTCTGCATCTGTCTTTCCTAAGACCAAAGCTTGGCCAATCTGGTTGAGATGGCATGCAAGTTTGAATGTGTGATGTGTGAGCCGATTACTGAAGCTGCCCAAATGACTCTTTTACTGTTGATTTTGAGTTTAAGGTCTCAAATTACTGTTGTACAAGAACCCAGCGCTCTTGGTATTAATCTTGGAATACAGCTGTCCCAGCCTCTTGCTGTAGAAAGCAATGCAATTCCAGTTAGAATGCTCACATTATTTATTAGAACTTTGGGAGGAGCAAAAGTGGTCCATGGACTTCAGGTGGCATCTTTCTGTATTAAATAATACTCTGACATTATTCCTATTTTGAATCCCAGACTGAGCATAGGCATGGGTTACCCAACTCTACATTCAGAACAAGTTTATAAACTAATCTAGACTCATTGACTGGGTTTCATGTAGCACCCCAAATTTAAATCTCGGTTAATAAACTACAATGACTGCATACATAGAATAAGTTGTATCCAAAGAAACGAATCACATCATGGCTTAATGTGAGGGCCTAGTCCACACAAATTGTTAAAACAATGACTGGATTTCTGAAAAAGCAAAATCAGACATTACCCAGAGCACTGACACCATTGAGCATGTCATGCAAGCATGTCAGACAGTGGCCTACCCATGCCCTCCAGTACTGGCCCTGTGTGGTTATAGAAGTTAATCCAGGACTCCCCAGCCAAAGTTCAAAGTCTAATTACAATGCCCCTTTTTGCCAGCTCACACTATTATAGTAATTAGCTCATTTAAAGGGAGGGGGTACCTTCCTTGGACAGGTGTAATTATAGGATTTTCCTTGTGGCATGATGATGCAGGCTATCATGAGGAGCTCTTTATACGCTAGAATTTATTACCACTTAGTTGTTAAATGGGTGGGATCCTTTTCTCAGCAATTTTTCCATAGACTTCATGTACAGTAAATAGAAAGTTGTGTGACAGAGTTGTTAAATGCAGTGACTAATGAATACATCTCACCAAGTGTTTGTTATGAATCAACCAAAGTTGGCACACCCCTTCATAGAAAAAAAGAACTGAAGCATGCCATCCAGTACCCTTTTTTCCATACCTTCAAAACATAGTAGCATGCCCTACGCCCTTAAATGCTGAGGTATAAGAAGGCAAATGTTTAAAAGGCAAACTTTCTATCTCACTCTTACTCTACTCTGAAAGTTCATTCACAATGAATCCTTTGAATGACTTCATTCTTTAATCCATGTTTTGCAAAGGAAATTCTTACATGCCCAGTGCCTCTTCCTATTGAACTTTTTGTTTTAGTTAACTTGGCTGGGTCCAGGCTGACTCATATTCATAACAAGGAACTTGAATTGTTCATAAAAGATTTAAAACAACTCAGCACTGAGTCATGGCTAAGATTAATGCTTGGCATGTTATCACAGTACATAAAAACTCAATTCAAAAGTCAGGCTTCAGATTAGATTAACACACACCACTTCTCCACCCCTATCAAGAATCTGTCTTCACTAACTGATTTTTGATGCATTGTTCTAAAAAGGTTTCTGCATTATGCCTTCTGCACTTAAGACATTTTTGGACAGTTTTCCTCCTATCCAAGGCATGTTTATATCCCCTCAAATATTCACGCAAAAGGGATCACAGTAGGAGACAGATCCAAATGTACTTGTAGGTTGATAGAATGGCATTTGCCAGTTAAGTTTTCTTCCTCCCAGAACCTGATCTGGAAAGTTAAAGGATCCATGGAAAGATTTTTGGAGATGCATGGGTGGAGGCAGGTGGAAAGAGGAGGAAAGTTCTACTACATGAGTGATTATTAATCGCTCAATATTGCAGGCAGTTTATCTTGCACAAGCATTAATGTGAATTGAATATGACAGTTTGTTCCACACATTAGTTATTAAATCTGCTTATCAGTGCAGTCTTCCACATTTTCGGGAAATGATGTGTGACAATTGGGGAAAATTTGCTGACCACAACTATCATACTGCAGACACTTTCCATTGCTTCAAATTCCCACAGGGTATTTCCTCAATATATTTTAAAAACACAGAAGTTCTCCACAATTCAGAAGATGCCTAATATTTAGCCCCAAAAACATTTTCTGAGCATCACAGATTTCATAAAAACATTGAAGAAAACAGAGACAGTCAGGAGAAATGGAAAATAAACTCTACCTTGATCTAAATAGGAAAATTCATGGAAAGTATAGTTTTTTAAAAAGACATAGATGTTTCTGATGTTTCAAGCACCTTAGTGATAATTTGCTTTCCTCACAAGGTCTCTCGTCATTTTCATTTGTCTTAAACCTTTCACTGATTTTCACCTTTCAATCCTTTCTCCTTGACACCCAGGACAATTTTGAGTAAGAGATGTTAAGCCATCTCAGAGAGATGCCACTGCATTGAGACCAATTCTCTCAGACATATTTGTCTGCATATATTTACTCCTCAGAAAATATTTGCTGCCAGGCCTCAAATATGAAAGTGCTGAAGGCCTGAAGATTAAGTGAAAATTTCAGTAAAACCTTGCCACAGTGGCTGATGTAGAATGTAATTACTGGGCTGGAAGAGGTCCTTCAGATTGAGCCCAACTTTTCCTGCTCAGTGTAAGAATGCAAAATATTAGTTTCCCCAGACAAATGGTTGTCTAAACTTCTACTTGAAAACATCCAGTGAAGGGTTATCCATCATCTCTCTGGGTAATTGGTTCACCTGTCAGAATGCCCTTACTGTTAGGAATGGTTTTTTTCCCTCTAACATTCAACCAGAATCTCTCTTCCACTAACTGAAATTCATTATCCTGTCTCCTACAGTCTGAAATGAAGGAGAGCAAGTTTTGATCTTTTGCTATGAGATATTTCTTCTAGTATTTGAAGAATGCTATTTTATCTCCCTTACTTCAGGATTACATAAAGCCAGCTCCAATCCCTCTTCACAAGTCTTAATTTTGACTTCCAATCATCTTTGTAACACTTCATTTATCCTATTCTGTTTTCAATGAATTCTACAGATATAGTGCCACAGAACCGAGGCAATAGAAAGTGGTATTGTATTCTAAAGCAGAATAGATTAGAATGATTACTTGGAATGGAAATTTATACTTTGGTTGATGCAGTCATAAAATTGATTTTTTTTCCTCTTTGCAGGTCTCATATTCAGTTTGCACCCAACTGCAATTCCCAAATCTTTTCTGCAAGCACTGTTATCATGATAGGTATATTTATGCATTTGATCTGAACTTTGCATTTATCTTTGTTTGCTATCTTCCATTTCTCCTGCTTTTGGGATCAATTTATAATTGATCTACGTTTATTCCTTTTTTCTGAAGTCCATGTTATTGTGGACTTCACTTATAATTTCCTTTAAAATCAAGAATTACAGAATTACATGGTTGCTTTCCTCCAATGTTCCTCTTACTTCCACTACCCAACTAATTATTTTCTTTTGATTAGATCAAAACAAGGATGGTTTATTCTTTTTTTTCATCTTTTATGCTGTCAAGGAGAAGACAAAAGGGAAAGTGCCTGGAAGTACCATGCTTAGCAGGGTTTGTTTTCCAACAGATGCCAGAGCAATTAAAGTTCCCCATCATTATGTCTCTCTGAACATTTTCTTTTGGAAGACATCATCAACATTGCTTTCTTGGTTGGCTAGGTAAACATAACAACAGTATTGCCTTTGCTTGTTCTTCCACTCATTTTAACCCAGTTGTTCCTGCAGCATTGCCAAATTAGCTCATCTGGGTTTATGAAGCAAGGTAGATATTTTTAACTTATGATGCAACTACACCTTTCTGATGCTTCTGATTCTTTTGAACAAGTGGTCAGCTCTGCTCACTAAACCAAACTTATAAGATTGTACCAGGTTGACAATTTAACATGGCTAAGAGCCAAAGAGGAGGAAAACAGACAACAAAAAAGTGAATTAATGACAAAAGATTTTCCTGCCACTTCTATATGTATTTGTATTTGTAATGTGGTATGCTTTTATACTGCCTTCCACTTCACTAGATAAAATTGGCTAACACCGAGGAGTGTAACCATGATTTAACCAAATTCACATTCATTTTAATACAGGTTTAAGAATGTGATCCCATAAAATCCCTTCCATTTCTTAAGATTTCTGTGAAAACTACCAGTATTGAAGTTTTAAGACATGCAGGGTAATTTAAATTTTGATTGATTTACATTATATCCTCATGGCAGCCTTCCTTCCTTCAGTCTTTCCTACAAGTGGGACATGATGTAAGTCGAGGTCAAAAGGTAATCCTTGACTTACGACAACTGAGCCCAAAATTTCTGTTGCTAAGCAAGGCAGTCAGTAAGTGAATTGCCCCCTTTTTATGACCTTATCTGCCACAGTTTTTAAGTGAATCACTCTATTTGTTAAGTTAGCAACTTGGTTATTAAGTGAATCTGGCTTCTCTTTGAATTTGTTTGTTAGAAGGTCTCAAAAGGTGATGACATGATCATGGGACATTGCAACCGTCATGAATAAATGCCAGCATCCAAATTTTTATCACATGACCATGGGGATGCTGCAGTGGTCATAAGTGTGAAAAACAGTCATAACTCACTTTCTTCAGTGCCACTGTAACTTAAATAGTCACTGAATAAATTTGTGTAATTTAAGAACTATCTGTAACCAGGGAGTTTCCATAATAGAGTGAATTTGAACAAGACTGATGGGCTGGCTGCTAAAACAAGGTCATGGCACACACTTGAAAGTAAATCAGGAAGACTGTAATTGGGGGGGGGGGTCTGTCTGTCTGTCTGTCTCAAAAGAACAAAGAATGCTTATCAACAGGAAATATGCAGGTGTAAAGCTTGTAGCTATTATGGGTAGCTAGAAAGCTGGTAAAAAGTAACAAGAATTAGACAACTTGCAGATCTCAGCTAAAAGTTAGGAACAGGGAAGGCCTGCAGCAAATGAAATGTCTATTAGATAACTTCTTGGGCATTCATTAGTCAAGGCTTAGGAATGGGACAGCTATAGACCAATAGAACAAATTGTAGAATTATTGCTAAAATGTTTATTAGATGATATTTCTTATTATTTCACCTTGTCCCGCCTTCTCCTTTAGTGAAAGCTTTCTTAAGCCTTTGTTCTTGGTTCTTGGCCTTTTGACCAGGAACCATTTTTCTTGGAGTACTCCAATAAAAAGTAACCAGAAAACCTGCACCTCGTGTCTGGTGTCCATCATTGGCTTCGGCACCAGGCTGAGACCCGAATTTGAGACAACAATACAAAATTTGAATTTACATTTTCATTCCTAGTGCAATACTGTAACCTATTCATCACACTAGAATGAAAAGAGATAAAGAGCCCAATTAGGTCTACAGAAAATGTTATCCCCTTATAAGGTCACCCTCAAAAAGTGATGGAAGGCATGGACTTTTTTTTTTTAACCTGAAGCCATTTCTATTCTTCCATTCTCATCTTACCTTTTTCTCCTTTTTCTCTTTTTTCTTTTTCTTGTCCTTTTTGTCTCCATCCTTATGGTCTTTATGTTCTTTTCCTTTGTCCTTTTCATCCTTCTTGTCTTTGTCTTCTCGCCCAAATACTAAGAATGACAATGAGATTTCAAGATATGGGAAAATCAGCTGGGATATTCACAGATCAGAAAAGTAGAGAACAAAGGGAATAATCTATCCTGTGCCTTGATTTCCTAACAAGGACACTTTCAAAGGTTTTTTTTCAGTGCATGCCAACATTTTCCTGCATGCTTTGTGTTGTAGTGCTGAATAGCTATTCAAACTTCATAGGAAGAATAGAGCTTTGAGGACAGAAGACCAACAACTATGATTGATTAGATAGATGTTTTTTTTTAACTATTGCTTGTGGGAAACAGGTTAGTGCCAATTGAAATGAAAAAAAGATTACTCTTTAATAGAAAAATAAGTTTTACCTAAGATTTCCAGTTAGGCCCTGCATTATAGTTGCACAAAATCATTATGTTGCACAAAAATGATTTCTCCACATGCAATACGATCTCATGCATTAGAATAGCTTTATAGTCCATACAGATGGGTTGTTTAAAGGGCCACAGTCTCCTATTTTCATGGACTTACAAAAAGGAAATTTGCACTACATTGGAGACTAGTCTAGGTGAAGAATATGGCATAAGCCACTCCTTCTTTCAACACTAATTCTGTTTCCCCACCCTTCCATCTGAGAGGATTATGACATTCTACCTAATAAAGACACAGCCCTGAAACTGGTGTATGAAAGGTGTTCAGTACCATTAACTATGCAGCTGAAATTATCTCAAAAGTCCTTACCTTCTCTAATGACTCCTATTCCAAAGACTAAAGTTAGGTAATCCTTCTAAATCGTGCAAGAGGACCAAGCAAGAACTTGGCCAAACTTGGCTAAGCTATATTCAGCATGAAAGCAGCATATGGCTTTATGGTCAGAGTCTGAATATCTCTGAGTACTTTTGCCCTGAGTAGAATATGCTCAATTGGTAACAAAGGGTGCTTGCTGAAGGTCCCAGTACTAAAGGAAAGCCATCTTTATGGACCCTTGATCCTTCTCATTAGAATTATTTACTTCCTGGATATTCGATGGCCTCTCTCCAAGAAAGAGAACAGAGAGTGTAATAACATGGCTCCGCAGAAAGGCATTCCATGGGTCTATGGATTAACCTACTGCAAATTTATTTATGTATTTAAAATATTTGTATAGGCACTCACTCTTGAAACAACTCTGGGAGGCTTATAACCGGTAAAACAATTAAAATAATATAAACAGTAACAACCAATAGCAATCAAACCAAAACAGAAAAATCTGGCACCATAACCACACTTCCCTGATGCACCTGCATTCTTATCCCACCCTGACCTTGCCCAATGCCTGAGGCAACAGCCAGGTTTTAAGTGTTCTCCAAAAAGTTGGAAGACTGGGGGCCTTTCAAATCTGTGATGGGGGGGGGGTTCTGCAGGGCAAGGGCTGCCACAGAAAAGGCAAACTTCTTAAAACCCACAAGTTGGCAATGTTTAAGGGAAGGGATCTGAAGCATGCCCAACCTATCCATTCTGGTGGGACAGAGAGATGTTCTCAGGGAGAGGCAGTCCCAGAGATATCCTGGTCCCCTGCCACATAGACCTTTAAACATAATAATTAGCACCTTGAATTGTACGCAGAAGATAATTAGGAACCAATGGAAGATAACCAATGTAACAGGCATATATTATGAGCAAACTTAGAGATGCCCAACACTGCATACTGCTGCATTCAGAACCAATTGTAAATTCTGGGGCAGCCCCCGTTAAATACACGGCAATCATCCAAATGACAAGTGTCCACGGTGCAGTGTTACTGTGATCAAGGATACCCAATCCAAGAAGGAAAGAGCAAAATTGCTGCGCAAGACAAATGTGTGCAAAGGCCCCCTAGCCATAGTAGTTCATCAGATTGATTGGTTATTGTCAGTGACTTGCGGTGAGGTTTATGGCTGGTGAGGCAGTAATTTTTTTAGACTTGTGGACTTCAACTCCCAGAATTCCACAGCCAGGCATGCTCAGTTCCGATTTAAAGCGACAGCATTTGTTTTTCTCCTTTGCTAAATAAGTTTCCTTCATTCTTTTTCTTCTCCCTTCCACTCCTTCCTCCCTCTCTCCCTCCCTCCCCCCTCTCAAACACACACACAAGTTGGATTGGACTATCTCTCCTACCCCCTTCCCTCTCTCATTCAAATAAACTCTCTCTCAACCCCCCCCCCCACAAAGTTGGATTGGAGGGAGTCAGGGAGACCACAGGAGGAGGCAGGAAGCCAGTCAAAGAGCCATACTGGAGCACACACACACTTTCCCCCAGCCCCGGAAGGATCCAGCCCAGCTTCACTGATTACAGGTTTGAAAAGACAACGTGGCTCTGCCTGCAATCAAACTACACTTGGGGAGGGAGAGCACTTCCCTCCAGCCTTTGCCCAAAGCCCCGCACCAGGAGGAGGACACTTTTTTAGAGGCTTTTTTAAACAGTTAAGCACTAAGCAGAGTCATCCATGGTGACTCTGGCAGCAACTAGCTCAGCCTGACCTCAGCTCTTTCCTTTTTCCTTTTACATTTTTTTTTTCTTTTCATGATGACAGTGGTGAGGCTCTGCCTCCCCTGACTGCACGTCCCTGGTTATTGTTCTATTAATTGGTTAAGGTTTTTAATCCTATTATATTAAACTGGTGAGACACTTAGAATTAATGGAGTGGCATATAAGCTAAATGAATAAATAATATAAAAACTAAACCATTAACAGGAAGAAATTCATTCTTTGTTTCGTTTTTCTACAAGGATCTAGATTAAAAGCAAAAAGAAGCTAGTGCAACAGAAGTTAATCTGTTGTAAGAAGTAAATTACTAGTGGCTCCATAAGGTCAAATGTAACTATATCTTCATCTCTAACACTTTTTGTTGGTTGATTGGTGGGTTGGGTTTATTAATCTCATTACTTTTTATACTGAGGATAAGCTTATTTCATATAGAATAGGTTACACCTCACTTTTTCTAAGAACCTTGCTTTCTCTAAGAAACAATTCCAATGCTTATATGTCTGTGCATTCTGAGAATATTATAGTAACAAAAATTAAATTTAAAAAATAAAGAAACAGAGCCTCAAAAAAGGTGCAGCAAAGTATTCCTTTGTATATTTATGGGATTTTCTGGACACATAAAAGACATCTTTATTTTAGCCTTGAAATTTCCACAATCCTTCCTTGGGAAAGAAAAAAAAATGGATGAAATGATGGAAAAATATAGGAAGGCTATAAATCACTGGACAATAAAATCAGTGAATCAAAACTAAGGTAACTGTTGTTTAACCTTTACTGCTATTACTCTTTTATCTGTTAATTGCTGAAGTTCAGTGTAATGATTAACTTTGTTTTTTATTTACAAAGAAATTACAGCATTCTGATGAAGAGACTGAATTTCTACTGAAAGTAGTGTCTTTCACTAATGATTTGGGAGGAATGTTGAAACCAGCTTATCAGTAGAAAAACAGAGATACTCAGAAGTGGTATTCAGCCAGTTCTGACAGATTCTGGAGAACCGGTAGCGGAAATTTTGAGTAGTTCGGAGAACCGGCAAATAAGATGGCCCCACCCCCGCTGCTGCCTCCCAGCTGATCTTCTTTTGTTGCCCTGTACAAGAGAACGGAGCTGAGGCAGGTTAGTGGGGTGGGGAGGGAATGCGCATTTTGCAGTATCCTTCCCCTGCCACGCCCACAAAGCCATGCCCACAAAACTGGTAGTAAAAATGTTGAACCCCACCAGTGGATACAACAAAATGGAACACAAAACTAAAATGAAGAAGAAAAAAAGTATTTGTTCCAATTACAGTATTCTTTTCTCTTATGTAATATTCTAACTGATGATTTCTTAAATATAATTACATTTGTATTGTCAATACTTAATCAAGTATTAAATGTTACTGCAAAATTTGATCTCCAACATCTTTTTTCCTGACAAAGTGCACAGGGACATCCCTTAGAATATTTCTTAATTTCTTCTAAAAAAGACAAGAAAACTGAAGATGACTTTTAAGTCAAAACTATGTGGGACTCCCAAGATTATGTGATACAGAAATCGCTAAAATGAGACTGGAAGGAACTGAGGAATTCAAATCAGAAAACTCCCCTGAATAATGATACCATTTTTATTCTTTAGAAACATTCACGTTAACAACTGCCCATTTTCAGCATGTCATATAAGTAGTTCATGCATAGCTAGATATGCAGAATGCAAGACAACTGGAAACATAATAAATTCAGTATCAGTGCTAAGAAATAAAGGGATTATTTATTTACATCTCACATAACACAAGCATATGGTGATTTCTTTTCTTTTCTTTTTCCAAATGAAAAAAGAAACCTACCTTTTAAGATTGAAGACATTGTTCAGTAAGAGTACAATTATTAAAAAATATATAATTAATTTGTCAAGGCTCCACACTAAGTTTCTTAGGTCAGATCAGTATAAATTAAGCTGAATCTAAGCAGGACCTGAAGATACCTAGGATAAAAGAAGTAAAAATGGTTATGGATTTACTTGTTGTCTATAAAGAAGTTGCAAAAAATCCTGACATGAAGTAAATACACAGTAGCTTAAAAAAGAACTCAAGTCTTGCTTTAGAAGATCAGATAAATAGATAATTCAGATTTCTAAACCTCTGTTTAAGAATCTGGTTTTACCAGTTTCCATTTTGCCTCACCCATCTTCAGCCCCATAACAAACAATACAGAGAATTTGTAAAGGTTCTCTGTGCTTAGGTTCGTTATGCAGAAAATTCAAATATGATAAATATGATTCTCTAATTATGAAACCTTAATGGAAAGAGTTTGGTTTCTCATTCATCTTCCTTAATTACGGAGCAAATAAGCACTCATACCGCTTCTACAGATTTATAAACTGCCTGAGTTTTCACAGCCACTATTCATGCACCAAATACAATTTGACAAGCCCTAACGTTGATTTCTCCTATGGACTTGCTCTTCCTGAGTTTTAAGCATTACTGAAATAATTGCTTGCTTTCCTGAAAACTGAAGAGATTAAATGTCAAAGCAAAATATCTTCACTCTGATTCATGCAGAAACCCAATCAAGACAGTCTTCTAAAGTGCTTTCTATCTATAATGCCAGCTGGGGTAGAAAAAAAAAATAATCCACTGAAAAGACAGAAAAGTACAGTATACAAGAAAGCCCTCTCACCTGGGGAAGTGGAAAGAAAAGCAAGCCTTTCAATGCAGACGTGACTAGCAGAAATGTAGCTCTTGCCACGGAGATTCCTCCCCTTTTATCATCTGGGAAAGAAGAAAAACTGGTTCCAGCCCGCACCAGGCTTATATGACCCACATAAAATGAATGGGCAGTATGTATACAGTTGCTCAGACTAACTTCATTCTTAAATCCTTATTATTCCAGCCAGTTTTGACAGGTTGTCTTTATTTGACCAACTTATTTCACAAATGGCTATTAAATCCTATAATCTCATTGAGAATATAATGGCTATTAAATCCTATAATCTTATTGAGAATAATTCAGTGTAGAATTTACGGTGCAGCACAATATGTTGATTGAGAACTTATCAAGTGCAATTATACTAAAAATTGCCTAAATTATTTTACCATCTAAGGCAGGGGTGTCAAACTCAAGGCCTGGGGGCAGGATCTGGCCCGCAGAGTGCTGGAAACAATGAAGGACCGGCCTTCCTGTGCTCAATTTTTGCTGGCAGAGGGTTGCAGGACACCGTTGTGGCTGAAAATGGACCTGTTTTCCCTGGCAGAGCCCTTAGGCCTCTACAGGCACCTCCAACGTGAGTTACTTCAAGCTGGTCCAGGGGTGGGTTTCAACCGGTTCGTGGCGGTCCCCGCAAACCGGTTGGTCGGCGAACCCGAAAGTAAGTAACTTCCGGGAACGGCGAAGGGCCCACCTGCCCACCCGCGCTCCTTACCGGTCTTTGAAGGTTTCTGCGCTTCCACGCAGGTGCATGGCACATACAGCGCCTGCGCGATTCTCCACGAGCAGCTGGAGCATCGCACAGGCACTAAGACGCATGCGTAAACTGCACGCGTGCACGAGGACGCCGCCAGCCCCGTTCCAACCGAACCGGTTGGAACAGGATTAGCAACCCACCCCTGAGCTGGTGACATCCACCATGGCCATGCCCACCTTGTCGCTCCTCAAGGTCAAACACAATCCTGATGTGGCCCTCAATGAAATCAAGTTTGACACAGCTGATCTAAGGGGGCAAAATCCAGCAAATTCCTCTTTGGGAGTAATATATAATATCATTCATAATCATAGCCTCAGTTATGATTGTCATGTTCCTTCATGACACCTAAAGTCACACCTTATTTAGTTTTTACAATATGACCAAAATAGTTTTCACTCAAAGCTGAATATAGATTGATTTGGGAACTGTTTGTACTGTTGTTTATGTTCCCTTTCCCCTTTGAGTTGTTCACCGCCCTGAGTCCCCCCTGGAGAAGGGCGGCATACAAATAAACCAAATACTAATACTAATAGTATTTTGCCAAATGTTTCACTCACCATTCTACTTTTACCTTCTTTTTTGGCAAGAGATTTGACCAGAAAAGAAAGAAAACAACAGAGGTTACTTGATTGATCAAGTGATGAGGATATGTCTATTTCAGCAATCATTTAAAATGTCAGCAAGACTTAGCAAGTAAAACATTTCTACACACATATCTTGAAAGCAACTAATTTTGTAATTGAGATTCTTCCAGAGAGATAAGAATTGATTGAGTCAGTATTGAAGAAGTGTCTTGAAGATATGTAACTTTGCACATGTGTATATTCTTTAGATATCACATTGAGATCAGAGTAGGTCTTCTGGAGTAAATAATAATCAATTTCTTATATAACTATTTGATTAATCACATTAGTATTTCAAATTAAGTTATTTGATTATTTTTATCAGAAGTGCTTGAAATATACCTCATACTATAAAGAATAATACAATAATTGAGAACCAGTTTATTCTTATGTAGAATGATCAAGGTGAAAATAAAAGTATAAATAGGAAAAACCCAATATTAGAGTTACGTTGTTTTATGATAATTTAGCCATTAATTTCCTAGAGCATCTATGAAGATTCTTAATTATTCAGGTCATGGTTGTTCCAAAGGTGTTTTTCAAAAGGCAACTGGACTTTCTTGGTTTTTTTCCTTTAAAAAGTTTCACTTTTTCGCTTCACTTTAGAACTGAAGAAACTTCTTGGATGAGCAGTAAAACATTTTCAAGAGTAAGAAACCCACAGGAAATTCCAGTTGCCTATTGAAAAGCATTTTTGAGACACTTGCCTGTTAAAAAGCACCTTTGGGACACCTCCCAGAGCTGATTTCTATTTTTTTAAAGAATAATCATGGTTTTCATTTTTAGTATTAAAATTTACATATCTGACATGCCAAAGACCAGATTTGAAAGGATTGCTGTCCATTTTCAGCCCCAAACATGTTGCCAGAAGCCATGATGGAGACGGGTGATTATGCTGTTAGCATGTTTGAAGTGAGCAACTTGTACCTCTTTTGGTCTTGCAATTATTCCTATAATAATTTGTGCAATTGGCTTCTTCTGCTACATTTTGTTATGCTTACCCAAGTCTACTTCATAAAACCCGTTTAATTGTATTGTTTTTGAGCAGTTATTTGAACAAGAAGTGATGGGCTTTCTCTTTCCTCATTAAAATTTTATACAAATGTTTAAAAAAAGACTTAAAAGTTCATTCAGTTCAACCCTTACTTCTGTTGAAACCACCAGATCTTTAACAATTGGCTTGAAACTGAGAATTTGGCTTGCAAACTATTTCCTTAGATACAGAGTTGTTTTTTATTCTGTATAATGCAAATATGTCAATGTTATTTGCAGAAGCACAAAACCATGTGAGAATTTAACTGTAACTAATCTCATCCCTTTCTGAAATAACACAATGGAAGATGATCAATGGGTTTTAAAGCAATGTTTTCCAATCTTGGAAACTCTAAGAGATGCGGACTTCAACTCCCAGAATTCCCCATCCAGCATGCTCCAAAGCCTTATACTATGGAAAAATAGCGCAAGACAAAAACAGTAAGGGGAATTAGAATGGCAAAAGAGATTAAGCTAGGCATAGGTATTGAAGACATAATTCACTTAAATTTAGTTAATTGTACTTAGCATTTAAAGATTTATATTTCCAAGTAAATTTGCTTATTGGGAGTACATTTGGAACTTTATTCCAAAACAAAAAAAAGGGCAGAAGGCTGAATAACAAGTTGTTCCGGCTTTCTTTTCTTTTGAATTTAAGTTTAATCATAATATTCTTAAAAACCCAAACCTGTAGCCACTTTGTTTGAAGACTTCAAGTCATGGTCTTGGTTTGTTTCTTCAACATACTGTCCTACAAATCCACTACATTTCTAATGTTACCTTCAGGCCATTTTTATTAATTGGAAGTGCCATTTCTCTATAGTCTATAACACGACTTCTATAATCAAATACAAAGTATTTCACAAAGTCTATGACTCATTTGAAACAAGGGCTGGGCAACTATTGGAGAAAATACACAATTGTTCCATTTGAACAGATAGCTATTGTCTTCTATTAGAGTAAAACAATATTGTGGAATCTGCATGTTAAATTTAAGCTTAAACTTTACATAAGTAGACAAATAAAATGCATGTATTCTTCCCAATATACTGTATATTCACCATGTATGCTATCACTTTATTTAAACAATGCAGATTTCTTCCAGACATAAATAAGCAAGAAAATGTAGGAAAGCAGCACATGGCAAAATATTGTTTTGTTGACCTGAACATTAGTAACTGTAGGTATTCAATGGTCAACCTACTTAATAAGCAGCCATTTCCTTATTGCATCATAAGACATTTATTCTCTGTATACAATATACACATACATATTTAGAATAGATAAAATAGATTCTTTGCTAGAAATTAAACTAACAGACTAATTTATTTGTAAAGTTAAGGGGTATTTTTTACTGAATGTGTGTATGTATGTATGTACATACACATATATGTGTTTACACATTTTTAAATACACACACACAGACGTATGTATATGTATATAATGCATTGCTCCAACATGCCTTGCTAATGCTATAATATGGTAATAAAGTAATTTAGTAACTCTAAGGCCATCAAGCAACCAGATGAAATTTAGAATCACAGTTAAAACAAAGAAATGCTAATAAAGTTAAAAGCAAGGACATTTACTAAAGTAAAATGAGTTGCAATTCAACTCTTTTTTCTTTGCTGAAGTGATATTTGAGTCATTGTAATCATAGAAAGCTGCTTATTCAAAACATAAAACTTAGTAGAATTTCCCTGAGCAGATTCTAGGAAGGAAAAGTAAACAAACATATACATTATGGAACAAGACAAAATTGGACAATGTAACAATTGGACAAAAAAGACAAGAGGAATTTGTATTCTAAAGCCTTTGGAGTTATGACACGAAAAATTAAATCACAATTTGGGAATTCAGGCAAAGTTCCAGAACCTGAAAAATTATTTTCATAGAAATATCCAGAGTCATGAGTGGGGCTAATGAGTCTGAGATGCTGCATCCAAGTTGTAAGCTCCCCTTGATAGCTTCATTTTATTTATTTATTTATAAAATTTATAAACTGCCCATCTTACCTCAAGGCATTTATCAAAAGCCTTACTTTTCTTTAAATCAAGTCAAGTCCTTCTAGCTCCTTTTATTTACTGCTAAGGAAGAAGGACACTGAAAATCTATTGACTAAGTGAGGTTTAGCAAAATGTGTTTATTTAAACGTCAGATGCTATTACATAAAAAGTGTTTCTTTAAAAAAACAACCCAAATCTATCTCTAAATTAGCACTAGTAGAGAATGTCCATCAGTAAAAGGTCAGACCATTAATTTGTCTAAAACCTTTTCACACCTGAAGCATAAAGCTTACTGGGGAGCAAGTCAAAATATATAAGTGGCCCTTTTTCTCCTTTCAAATAACCCTTAGAGCTACAACCTTAGCTGTTCTTTAAAGTTTCCCCCCCCCCTTTTGGGATCACCAGATCTTAGAATAGACAATTGAAATATCACTCACATGTCCTGAAACAAATCTTATTTTCTCAGCATCTCTTTGGAGTGCTAGGCATTTTACTTAAAATAGCATTTCAATGTGAGTATAATGCAATTGCAGCAGCTACTGACTCCAATAATCTAAGGTCTCATGCCATGAACACTGTTATGCTATGCGCCCCTTGCGCTATAAGTCTTTCCTTAATAACGCTCTTATCTCAAGGAGCGTAATGCAGAAGACTAAAGAGCAGAAGCAGATAGAACTTTATCCAGCAAAACAATGAAGACAAATTGCATTACAAACTTCCTATGCTGCCTCTGCTGCCATCTTGTCTATGTAGGTAGGTGGCTACATAATGGCCTTATTCTGGTCGGTGGAAAACTACAAGTCAACATATATGTCTTAATTTATATTAAAACGCTTTCAAAACGTTGTGAGCCGCCCTGAGTCCCCCCAGGGAAAAGGGCGGCATACAAATAAAGCATCTCTCAATCTCTCAATCTTCTTATGGAACGAGGGAACTTCCATTCAGGTCCATTGGAAGTGATGTTCCAGTTTAGTCAGACTTTGATTTATTGCTGAGATAACTCTTTCTGAGACTGGATGTGCGAGATCTGCAGCACTGGTAAAAGTAGTTGGAAGGCATCTTGGATATAAGAGGCACTGTTGGAAGCCTATAAAAGAGAATGAAAAGGCATGTCATGTGAATAAAGAATATTCATACATTCTAAAGATCAGACTTTGGTTGGCATCTATCTCTAATTAATTAGCAATAGCAATAGCAGTTAGACTTATATACCGCTTCATAGGGCTTTCAGCCCTCTCTAAGTGGTTTACAGAGTCAGCATATCGCCCCCAACAGTCTGGGTGATCATTTTACCCACCTCGGAAGGATGGAAGGCTGAGTCAACCTTGAGCCAGTGAGATTTGAACAGCCGAACTGCAGAACTGCAGTCAACTGAAGTAGCCTGCAGTGCTGCATTTAACCACTGTGCCACCTCGGCTCTTTAATTGCTTTAAATAAAATAAATAGTGATGAATAGGTATATCAAATATAAGTAATTTGATTGGAATCTGGGCATATGACATAAACAAGTTGTTTTGTATTCACTTAAAGCCATCCATCTGTTTCCTAAAACCATTTTTACGTTATTTCAGTTTTGTTCTAATCTATGGGAATTAATTATATAATTTGGCCAGTTGGATGTAGATTGGAGAATGGAATATTAATCTTCATTGTTACGTATTCAGTCTCCATAAGGTTATGCTATGAAGAGAAGGAAGTGTTTTGAAGTGCTAACCAAAGCCCTTTGCATAAAATCTATATATTACTCATAATCCTTAGTATCTAGGGCAATAAATCATGTGACACCAGCATATTTTAACACGAATATGCAAAGCATTTCAACTCTGAACTGCCATTTTGAATGTTTGAGCAAAAAGTTCAGATCACATGTTCCAAGACATTTGACTGTCTGAGTTCAGAATAAAATGTGACTGTTTTAAGCTGCAAAAACTGTTTTGATCACAGAAGAGAGTTCTAAAGTGGATCATTCGAACCTAAATTGTGTTATATGTTTCAAATGTTTTCTTTCAATTTGTACATCCCAAATTGGATAGGATTGTTTGGTCCTGAGCAAAAGAACATCCCAAAACATTTGCCATTTTATGTACTCCCCTTCTCTCTACACAATAAAAGTTCAGAAACAGGTATTATGAACCAAATATAGGTAGTCCTCAACTAACAACCTTTTATTTAGCCACCATATGAAGTTACAATGGCACCAAAAAAAGTTTATGATCAGTTTTCACACTTAAAATCATTGCAGCACCCCCGTGGTCACATGATCAAAATTTGGGTGCTTAGCTTGGCTGGCATGTATTATTGACAACTGCTCTGTCCCAGAGTCATATGATCAGTATTTATAATCTTAAAAGCTGGCTTCCAACAAGAAAAATTAATGGGAGATTTTCTTAACAACTGTAGGAAAAAAAGATTGTAAAATGTCGCACGATTTACTTAACAACTATCTTGCTTAGCAACAGATATTTTGGCCTCAATTGTGGTCATACGTCAAGGACTACCTGTACCAGTTTCACAGCTATATCAAGCCAGATATCAGGCCAAGGGTCAAAATGTTTTCCTCAGAATCCATCCCTCAAAAGCATTTATATATGCAACTGACCTCCAAAAACACTCCCGTGATTAAAGGGTTGAGCACATCAGCCTTCTTCTCCACCTGAAAACATTGGACATATTAAGTTGCATTTGAAAACCAAGCCAAAATAATCTTGAAGAGAATACAGGCTGCGTATCTAAAATTAAATCAAAACTTTTGATTTTTGATCAGTTAAATAATTTATTTCCCATGCTACAGAAATGAATTTGTGTAATATTCAGATCCAAGGTGCCATGGATCCTCTCATACTAGTAACGTGAGCATCTAAAGCAGGAGTGTAAAACTCAAGGCCTGCAGGCTGGATCTGGCCCGCGGGATGCTGAGATCTGGCCCATGGGCTGGAAATAGCAAAGGACCGGCCCACAATGCATCTGCTAGCAAAAGCAGGGTACACGGAGGCTGCATGAGCCCCGCCCTGTGCACCCTGTTTTGGCTACCAGAATGCTGTAGGAGGCCAGCCAGGCAAAAAACAGGGCAGGGGGGGGCACATTTTGCCCCATTTTGGCTGCCAGTGGGCTATCAAAACTGAAAACAAAACAAAAGGAGAAATGTTTCCCTTTTTGCATTTGAGCATGCAAAGGGCACGGAAGGGGAAAGGGAAAGAAGAAAGACAAAGAAAAAGAAAAAAGATGGGAAGAGAGCAAGAAAGGAAAAATAAGGGAAGAGGGGAGGGAAGAAGAAATTAGAATGAAGAGGGAAGGAAAAAGAAGGGAAGGAAGGAAGATAGGTTGGTTATAATGAGCTAGGGACGGTCTCAAGGAAGTCCTGCCTTAGCACTTGGCCACCACAGGAGCCCCTTAGACACAAGTCCCGTATCACACACACCCCATGACCACGCCCACCATGACCATGCCCCAGCCGCTCCCCCAGCTCTCCAAGGTCGAACACAATCCTGATGTGGCCCTCAATGAAATTGAATTTGACACCCCTGATCTAAAGCAAAATAGAGGAAACAACTGACATGAAGAAATCTATGAAAAAGTCCAACCCTTGTAACCATTTCTGATTTATCTGGGAAAAAAACTTTTAAAAATGGTTAACTCTAACATCTTATTAATAAAATGAAGTAAAATACTTTACTGATCATAGCAGTTACAGGAAATAGCAGGATACCCTTCTTTGAAATAGCATAAATATGTGTCCTGTAGGCTGAATCTTTCTATTTTCTCATGAAAAGCTTTTTACCACTAGACATCATACAGCATCTTACCCCTGCAGTTGTTAAGCATGTGGCAAATTCTTTAGAGAGAGATGACAATTGTTTGCACAGCAAAATGGTCATTCTAAAAAACAAAAAGAACAATACATCATAAATAAAATATATATCTTATTTATTTCTTTCCCAATGTATAGGATTAAGGATGATCTACAAGCTTTTAGTCAGTGAGTCTCTAAATATCCCACATAATTTGCATAATATGCCTGGGAACCTCTGATTTTGCAATAATGAGCTGATTTGAAAAACACATGAATAGAAAATCTAGCCTTTCTAAAGCAGGTTCTTGGTGGTTTGAAGGGATATGAAAACACAGATTCCAATTAACTTGCAAATATTTATTTTAGCTCTGTATGGAAAAAAATAAGGAAAAAAAGCAGTGAGGACAGGTTTAGCACAGTCAATTCTTTCAGCAGGGTCATTAAATTGATACACTTTCTGGGAGAGATGTTGAAAAAAGGATGGTGCAACATTGCTGCATTATTTAGTGTTCTTTGGGGGAGGGGGTATCCCTTGGTTTATCTGAATCAGATAGTAGCCAGTGAACTTAGCAGTGTTCCTCTCTGTCTCTCTCTTGTGTTCATTTAGCAACCATTTCACTTAATGACTTTTGGAATGGAACATTTATCAATAAATGAGGGGAGGGTATACTCATTTCTTAATTTCCAGTGATAGATAGTAAGACATGGAGACTGATTGCTGTATCAAAATTTTAGATTCAGACCGTGATTAGAAATAAGAAGTTTCAACTGAAGGAAAACGTTCAAAATGTGCCTCGAAAGAACTCCTTAACCTCTTGGAGCCATAAGCAGCAGAATGCGGCCTATAAACATGGTAGTAAGAACAATTCCTAGAGGAAGTACTGGAATGCTTGTAAACCTAAGGCTTTCCATGGCATTGTGTTATACCAGATATGGACATACAGAAGTAAGGAATTGCATAGGAGAATCTTTGGGCTTTTATTCCACTGCCCTAAACAAAGACTGGTGAGCAGGAACCAGGTATTTGTTAATCTTCTTATGTTTTTTTAGAAGAAGGGAAAGAAATAGAGAAGACAGGCATGATTAATCTTACTGGGAAAGGGCTTTAGCTCGGATTATAGCCAACACATCTTCTTTTTGCCCATGAAGAACCAATGCTGCAGTTTTGTGGAACATTTCAATGGAATAAGCCGTCAACTCAGCCAGGCTTGTGATTGCAACCATGTGAATATCCTGCAAAGTTAAAAATGGATATTATTCCATTTTCTTTAAAAGAAGAAGCCGTGACATTAGTTTCACATCCAATTCCACACACACACACACACCCCAAGACTTCATGCAGAGATCATAACTTGAGGATAAAGGGATATGGTGATAGCTCTTCAATGGATGTATCCGTTTAAACTGCAGCGTTCTTTTGATTACAATTATTACCTCCACTGACTTTTTATTCTCTTGCTCAGTATCTCCTGAGCCCACTTCCTGGTCTCCTTCTCCTTCATGTTGTTCTGCTTCCTTGACTACTTGCACGTTGAGGTTTTTAACTAATTCATGAGCAGAGTTCCTTGCCTGCCCAAGCGAGAAAAAAAAAAGAGATACATCAACCAATTGCTGATCAGGAGAATGCCGCTATCCAGTCTCTGCAGAGAAAAAGGAAAAGATCCCAATTCATAATTTTTCCCAAGTGATGGTGATAACAAAATGTCAAAGGCCTGCTACATGGCAAGGAAACTGATTTCTTTAAAGAAATACATTATTTTCCTTACAGCGGTATGGGGATGTGGCTCAATTACCAGCATCCCCCAGCCAATATGACCAGTGACAATAGATGCCAGAGAGAATAATATCTGTAAGGCTCCATGTTCTCCATTCCCAATTTGCAGCAAAATCTCAAGCTAGCATCATGTCCATGAGGAGAGTGCAAACAGTGTATTTCC
The DNA here is from genome assembly GCF_009769535.1 of Thamnophis elegans. Taxonomy (NCBI): domain Eukaryota; kingdom Metazoa; phylum Chordata; class Lepidosauria; order Squamata; family Natricidae; genus Thamnophis; species Thamnophis elegans. Next base: position 93,584,923 of record NC_045542.1, read on the forward strand.
ATCACAACACATCTCCCTATAAGTGGTCACCATTCATTGATTACATGAATTGCTCCCTGCCTTCCCAATTCTAGTCACTGGAAATCAAAACTGCTCTTATCTGTGCGATGCTATTATGATTCTTCAGACATAGTGGTATAGAATGAAGCGTTGGAAAATAGATGTGTAAATGCTGCAGCATAATTCTGAAGTCTGTAATCTTTCCCATTCAAGATTGAAACAGCTCAGTCCCATTTTTCTTTCTTTAGGTTTGTTGGGGGAAGGGTACAGTGCAGTGATTGGGTAAACATGTAATATATAAATGTAAGCCAGTGTTTGGATTAACGTAGAAGATATAATTTTATTCATGTGTCCTGGGAAACTCCACTCGCTCACCCGATCAACCCAAGATGTTTCATACATCTAAAATGAATATGAGCATGTAATCTCATGTATAAGTATGTGCAAGATAATTATACAGATGTATATATGTACAAGCTTTCCAAACCAGAGGAATACACCAGATTTTTTAAAAAAAATCAGACAAATAACAATGAATGGCAATTGAGTCACAGAGATTTATCCCAAGTGGGAGGTTTACAGAAAAAGGCTCTAATCTCCAAACTGAACAGACAAAATAGATCATACTATTCAACTGCTTCAACATGATGATTCTAACCAAATTGGCAATTACAGATCAGAGCCAATCTGTATAGCTCTGCTATAAGCACAAACAGTTTGAATTAATGAAAACTTTTACGAATCAATAAAATATGAATTGCTTTTAGCAAATTAATGTTTTAAAAACAGTATTTTTTATACTATATATTAACATAATACAACCCAGAAATTGGAATTTTGTTATTCTCTCCCGGAAAACAGCGCCACTTACTGTTTGTACATATTACTACAAGGAAGTGTGTCTTTTAATTTTGAAATATTCTGACTGGAAAAAGTCTATTTTTTCAAGAATTTTAAGACTGAATAAAATCTGGTCATTTTGAATTGTGCCATTTGAAATATTTCAAGCACCACAACACTACTTCTGTTTTGTGCTTGGGGTGGCAGATGCATGAACTACAATCCCCTTTATTTCTCTGGCCCTCTTGTAAAACACAAAGGAGCAGGAGCTGGCCCTCAGCACTGTTTCCTACGGATGAAATAAAAATATTTCAGGGCTGGGTTTTTTTTAGAACACTTGAACAATTCTGACTTGTATTGCAGGCTAGAACAGAGCAGAACATTCATATGAAAGTTCAGGTGCAGCTGTTTTGTTTGAAACTCAAAACAAAATGTATTTTCATTCTACTTCTGTTAACCTATGTCAGGTACTAAGGATTTAATAGCTGCCATCTGATGTAAGATTGTAAGCTGTAATTTGTAAGCTGAAGCAATGGCTGATGCAATGAGAAGAAATCATTGCATGGGAAATATGTGTGTGTGTGTGTGTGTGTGTGTGTGTGGTTATTAGAGGATCTCTCTCTCATCATGTATTTCATTCTTCTACTTGTGTCCGAGCTGAATGATAAGGGATTTTATTTAACCACATGTAGTGTATGTCTGTATATTTCTGTATAGATAAACTACTGTTAATTGTCTAAAAGCTCTGTGTCCTATGCTCATAATACTAGTTTATCTCATAATATTAGTCACGCTGCCAAAAGTCTGACACCCTATCACCTGAAAGAAAAGATATTTTGATTATTTCCTTAAGCTACTCTTTAAACTTTACCATATAAAACTTATAAAAGATAACAAGCCAATGCCCCAAAATTAAGTTTAGTTAGCTTAGATTCTGGATATTTTAAAGAGCTGCAACAATATGACCACTAACAGAGCCAACTTGAAGCATTTATTTATTTATTTGGCTTGCTTGCCTAGAGGTATTGGAAAAAGATGTCCATACTGAAAAGCACTTCTAATATTTGATAGCCTCTCTTCTTCTTCTTGTGCCACATCTGCCATCAGATCGATCATGTTGGCGATCCTATTCTTATCAACAGCTGCACAAAAAAGTGCTGCTGAGTTTTGTCCAAGCCAGTCCCTTAGATTCTGAAGCCATGATGTTCTTCTTCTGCCTGGACCTCATTTGCCTTCAATCCTTCCCTGGAGGATTAAGTGAAGTATGGCGTATTTTTCCAGGTGTCGCATCACATCTTCAAAATATTCTAACTTTCACTTTTGTATGGTTTTGATGATTTTCCTTGGTTTTCCCAGGCAGAAAATCTCTAAGTTACAAAATTCCTTTACTTGCTGTTATACATCACTAATTATTAATCCATTTAATATAAACTAATAAAAAAAATTAAAGTTAGCCTAGTTAGGACAAGTTACTACAAATTTCAGAAGCCCAAACTGCATCCAAAACAACTCTATACATAATCTTAAAAGCTAAAAACAAGTATTTACTCACTTGGAGCAATTTAGCTGGTTTTAGAGAGATGCGCAGCTGTGAAAAGAGTATGCCCACTTCAACTGTGAAATCTTCGTCTTCTAAAAACAACAGGATGTAGATTGTGTATTTTCAATATAATTACATAAAGGCTTGTTTGGTGTTTTTCATTACTTAGGTGGGCCATATCTCTGTTCTTTAGAACATGGGCACACTTTTTAATAATCCTTGTGATCAAAAGATAGGGACTCTAGATGCTTTCTAAAGGTAATAGGTCAGGGGCTTCAAAAATTTTAGCAACGGGTTCTCTGCCCAGTTGCTCGGTGGGCATGCACATGAAGGGTTGCTGGGTCGGCTCCTGCAAAACGGTTTGAGGGGGGCGGTTTCACCCTCCCTGGGCTCCAGAGGATTTTCTCGAGCCTCCAGGAGGGTGAAAACAGCTTCCCCTGGGTTCCGGAGGCCCACTTTTCACCCTCCTTGAGCCTCTGTGCGGACCCTCTACTTACCTGGCATCCCAAATGGGTCATGTGGGGATGGGTGGGGCAGGGTGGGCGAGGCCAGCCAGGGGTGGGATTTGCAGGTTCTCCGAACTGGGCAGATTCTTAACTAGAGGTTCTTCAGAACCCGTGAGAACCCGCAACAGCCCACCTCCTGTAATAGGTACATGTCAATAGCTGTGCAACCAACACAATACTAGCAATATAATAGAACAAGCATGAGTGGTTTTGTCTTCTTCTTTTTCACCTACAAGTTGCCTGATTTATAGACACAGGAGCCATTATGAGTCTCCTCCCTAAGGTTCCAATCAGCCACCGTGACTACCGGGATTCTCTCTACATTATGTTAGTTAAGGAAGTCCCATGCTATTATTTGGTCATTCATTTAAATGTACAGGTAATTATCTAGTACTCAGAAGAACAGAGCCTTAAAATACAGGTAGTCCTCAACTTACAACTATTCATTTAGTCACCATTTGAAATTACAGCAACACTGAAAAAAGCGACTTATGACCGTTTTTCACACACTCACAACAGCATTCCTACAGTCACATGATAACAATTTGAATGCCTGGCAACTGGCATGTATTTATGACGGTTGTAGGATCATGGGGTCACATTTGCAACCTTCTGACAAGCAAAGTCAATGTGGAAAGCCAGATTCATTTAACAACCGTCTTACTAACAACTGCAGTGATTCACTTAACAGGTGTGGCAAGAAAAGTCATAAATTGAGGCAAAACTGTCTTGCTAGCAACAGAAATTTGTGGCTCCATTGTGGTCATAAGCCGAGGCCTACCTGTATGTGGAAGCTTTTAATACCTATTATTTATTTCACTTGATTATAATGAAAAGCTAGAGCCTCTAAAATATAAGCATTAAAGACTGAATACTACAGAATGTTAGAAAGCTACTTCACCCACATCAAGAGGTCTTTAAATACTATTGCACAGCCAGTATTCTGCCAAATTACCTTTTTTTTCTTCTTCTTCGTCTTCATCATCATCAAATTCAGCTAATGAAAATGCTTCTTTCAGCTTTTCCAGCTCTTCCTTTAAAGTAGCAAACTCCTCACCAGAAAGTGTACTTATAACAGATTTCACCTGTTTGAAAGATACAATGAGAACTGTGGATCCGGTAGTGTCATATCTGATATGAGAAATACCATATCAGGAGTATTTTAAAAAAATAGACTGAGTGTTCTGTCCCGTGATTAGACTTACGGAATGCTTTCTCAACGGCTAGTAAAGTGGACTGTTGTTTCCTGCAAAGATTCCCCTCCCGTCGCTCCACCTATAAGCTATTTGGGAGGGGCCACAACAGTAGCCACCTGTCCCTATTTCCTTCTATGATGTCTTCTCCACAGCTGCTCCCTTCTCTTCTCAGCTCTATGCACAGGCATATCAGGGACAACCTCCCTGTTCCTCCTCACTGCTCCCTGACTCAGATGCCACTTGGTGACCAACAGGCCTCTCTAGTCCCTGCTCTGACTCCACACACCCTCCAGAGTCTTCTTCATCCTCCAGAGCAGTCCCATAATGGTCATCGCTGTCAGAGTCCACTAACAGCTCAGCCGGCCGCTGCTGGGCCACAACACTGAGTAACAAAAAAAAATGCTTTTTGGAAAATGGGAGCAAAAAGCAAAAAGAGTTTCCATATACTTGTGCTTCCATATCATATAATGGAATTGATTTTCTTTGGACCATCCCAATTAGATAACAACACTTGGAAATAAAAACCCTTTTTAGGCCTCTTACTTAAAAACGCACTGACCCACCTGAAGCAGAGAGAAGGAATTGGTGACCACAGGAAATCTTTTCTCCTGCTTTGATTGGCTTTTATTTACTGATGCTGCAAAGAATCTGTAAATGGGTTCATCTCCCAGAGTTTATATAGAGCCCCATTTTATTCTGCCTCATTGTAAAAATAAAATAAAAAATATTGCTTAAGGTCATTTACCTTTGATTCACTCTCTCTGGAAAGCATCTCTAAGGCTTCCAAATGAGAAAGCCCCTGAAACTCATCAAAAAGCAATCCATAATGTGCTTTCTTCTCTGTAGTCATGGAAACCTCAGCAGCTGTCCTCTGTTGTTCTCTTTCCTTGGCCTCTCGCAAGACCTACAAATAAAGAAGCTGAAGTGTGACAACAGCAGCATTTTTTAAAAAAAAGCATGCACAGAGAAAAGGTCACTGACTATAAATATGGTGCTAGACCATATGAACTATTCTGTTGACTGATAATTTGTCAATGAGAGGATCAGAAATTAATTGCTCCCAGGTTTTGTGTGGGAAATCTGTACCTGAGATAGTGTGGAATTTCTGTTCATCAAGCCTTTTGTTTTCTTAAATCCAGGGTCACCTTCAGCTATCACGTCCATTGTCTTTTTACCGATGTATTCTAATGCATCCAGACTTCCACTTATAACTGTTTTCCCCTAAAGAGAGAGAGAGAGAGAGAGAGAGATTTGCACTTTTTAAGAAATGGCTTTGAAAGAAAGAAATGGTTTTATGTTAGAGATATACTGTAAGTGCACATTTGAACTTCTGGAAGCCAAATGTTCAAAATACAGGATGGATTTATATGGTTTTCCTTGGGAAACAAGGTAGCAAAATGGGACACAAATAAATAGTAGTGAAAATATGTTGACAGAAAGCAAGAATTTCCAGAGTATGCATTTATAACTCTTGAATTGGCTACATTAAAAGAAAGCTCAGCTATGAGTGTATATTAAGGGTGTCAAACTCACGGCCCGTGGGCTAGATGCGTCACGTGCTGGCCCCGCCCTGTTTAGCAAAGAGGGAGAAAGTCCTGATACGTCACATCACACCGTGATGATGCAGGTTTGACACCCCTGGTGTATACCAACACTCAATTTTACTCTGTCTCATTTCAGATCAGTCTGTTCTGTCCTAGGCTTCCCCAAAAAGCACGAAGCAGATTCCTGGTTCCGTCAAAAACCCTTTTATTAAACGAATGTAAATTCCTTTCATTCACCTTCCGCAAAGGCCTGGTAAACAGTCTTTCAAAGGTGAAGTTATGACCACAGACCTTATCTAGCTTGGAAAGCTGCTATGTAAATATTTTCCAAACGCAGTGCTATGCAAGGGAAAGGCTTGGCACAGAGTCTCTGGGATTCACGGACAAATCTTCACACTCCTGAAATGAACTAATGAACAAACAAACAAATTGTTTCCTGCAAAAGCCCACTCCCCTTTTGCTCCTCTTTTATTTGCTATGGGAGAGACCATTCACCATCCACTGTGGTTTTACTCCCAAGTTGACCCTTGATTTCTTAGCCGTTCTTTTCTTTCTGGCAGCTCTGCGCATGCACACACTGGGAACAGGCTCCAGCTGTTCCTCTGCCTCACCGCTGTATAGCTCCGAAGGCAACTGAGAACTCCCAAATGGCCTTGGCACCATCTCTGCCTCACAGAGATGGGGCCAGAGACACACAGCCCTCATCCGAGCCTTCCCCAGCCCCCAGGACTGGCCCATGTTCCTCCCCAACTCCTCACTGTCCAACTCTGCTGACCGCTGGTGGGTCACAACACAGTATAGCAAAGAACAACATGTCTTGGGTTTCCTCACGGTATGGATTATTGCAATGCGTTCCATATGGGGCTTGAAGACTACCATAAAGTTTCAACTGCTACAGAATACAAGTCTTCTTCTACACAGCATAGGGCTTTGCAATTTGAAGGGCCCTCTTCTCATCTTGCAATATCTTGTTTTTTCTCATCTTGTAATATCAGCCAGAGTTATCTTCTCTGGATGCCATCCATTAAACAAAGCAATCTGATATGATCTGTGGATAAGAGTCGTGGTGGGGCACATGGGTAGAATGCAATATTGCAGGCTGACTCTGCTGACTGTCAACAGTTCTTTTCTAACCAGCTCAAGGTTGACTCAGCCTTCCATCCTTCCGAGGTTGGTAAAGTGAGGAGCCAGATTGTTGAGGACAATATGCTGACTCCGTAAACCACTTAGAGAGGGCTGTAAAAGCACTGTGAAGCGGTACATAAGTCTAAGTGCTATCGCTATTGCTACCCACTAGATAGGATTTACTATAGTACTTATCCAGAGAGCAGTATTCCCCCAGAGATTCAATTGGAACCATCCCTGTTTTCTTTAAAAATGAGTCTTGTGGAATCTATCATATTTCTCAGATTTGGGCTATGGTGGGTTGTCAACTGGTTTTTTTTTGCTGTTGTCTTATCTTGCATTATTTCTTTGATTTTTAATTTGTATGCTACTCAGACTCATTGAGAAGAGGAGTGGTGGTGCAAAGATACAATACATAAGTGGGCTACTTTTTATAAGTATTTTATCCCATTCTGCATTTTAATGATTTATGATTATTACATCTTCAGTATATCTTGACATTTTAAATTAAGATATATTTTGCTTCATGAGAATGTCTGCTCAGAAAACCAAGTTATAAAATAACATGAAATTATAATAACATTCAAACACCAATGCTTTGTAAATACATTACATCTTCATCAATTGAAGAATTTGCTGAAGTTCAAATGGCCAAGATTAGTCTAATTCTTTGTGATAGGAAAAAGCTTGTAATTCAAGACCCCTAAACAGTTCACAAATAATTTACTGGCTATAATCAAAGCAATTATTAAAGATAAAAGTAAGAAAAGAACTGTACCCCTGATTGACAATGTAATGAACCTTCACAGAGTCATGGAGAAGGTTGGAGAAAGAATCCAAAGACTATCAGGGAAGCACCAGATGCAGAAGAATATCTGCTAAATGCGTGGCACGACATAACTGCGAACGTCAAAAGCGCGCTGACAAAACCGCGGCGCTAAAACCGCGATGTCAAAAGTGCGCCGACAACAGCGCGCCGACAACAGCGCGCCGACAGAAGCGCGATTTAAGTTAAGGTAAGGTTTAGGGTTAGGGTTAGGTTTAGGGTTAGGTTTAGGGTTAGGTTTAGGGTTAGGTTTAGGGTTAGGTTTAGGGTTAGGTTTAGGGTTAGGTTTAGGGTTAGGTTTAGGGTTAGGTTTAGGGTTAGGTTTAGGGTTATGTTACAGCGCGCTTCTGTCGGCGCGCTGTTGTCGGCGCGCTTCAGCGCTCATTCGTCTCCACGGTTTTGACGGCGCGGTTTTGTCACCGCGGTTTAGTCACACGCGCTTTTGTCATACGCGCATTTGTGGTGGAACCGCTAAATGGACGGATAAGGTTACAAAGAGACTCAACACCACCCCCACCCCCAATTGTCTGGGATGTAAGAGGGAAAGAAGGAAAAACAGAGGCAGACTATCAAGGTTCTATTATTATAGCCAATCTCAAATATGTATAGTTGTAGTCTTTGGTGCCATCTATTTCTGGATCTGGTCTACTTTAAAGGGTTGACAGCATAAACTGAAGACACAGCAAGATCAAACTAAGACACTGTATTTTTCCGTCTATAAGATCCCTCCATGCATAGGATGCCCCCCACTTTTCTTACCCAAAATTCAGAAATCAATATTGTAAACATTAAACATTATTTTGCAAAGTAAGACATTAGTTTACAAGTACTGATTTTTTTTCCTGACATTTGTATGGGCTCAAAACGCTCCGACATTATCGCATCTTGTCGCATCTGGGCACTGGTTACACACTCTCCGCAGCATCAGCTGATGTCAATTAAATAAGGTTCATGATTGGAAGAAACCTGTTAGTTTGTCTCTGCAATTGGAAGTTAGTTTGCAGAGAGAAGGTATCGGTAGTCTCGCAACCACAATTCTCCTCTCAGCCCCATTCTTGTGTAGAAGACGCCCCTCCATTCTTAGATAAACATTTTAAAGAAAAAGTATTATCTTATACATAACTCTTTCAATCTCACTCACCGTGCTCTGAACAGCAGAAGAAATGGTAGAAAACATTCCAAAAGCACCACTGAGAGGTGAGGGATTTTCATTCTCTTTCTTGTCATCACTTACATCTTCAGAATTGTGGCTTTCTGAAACAAAAGCATTCATTTAAAGGTTAAAACCATCCTTGAATATTTCAAAGTACCCTAACCCTATGTAGGCATAAAAAAGTAAAAAGAGCAATTCTCTGAACCTAACCAGTAGTTTCTGCTGTCAGTTGTAAACATCCATTTCTATCTAGACTGGTATCAAAAACTGCAACTCTGCCATCTTCATAGTGTACAAAATCAAATATTTACCCAAACGCTCACATACATTTTATATCCTGAACAAAGTACAGCAATACAAAGGTTGCAGGTGCTTCAGGATATACACATTTCTAAGATACCAGCAACACCAATATTTCTAAGTCATGTTATTTGTTAGTAATGACAGCCAAAGGCTCAGCTTATCTGCCACAGAGTACAGATCCCTTCAAAGGTAACAAAGGTCATTATATATAAAATATTTTATGTACTAAAATAAGATCTGACCTTTTATTACATCTCTGGCATCAGATGGTAAGTCACTAGGGCTGGGGATCCCTAGGGATGTTTCTGCTTTTTCAATGACATTTGAGATTCCATGACCTAGAGAAAGAAGAGATAATGTTAACCCTGAGGGAAAAAAATAAGATGAATTGCCCAAGCAAGCAAAATAAAAATCAATAGGATGCAAAGAGACTTTTTTTTTGGGGGGGGGGTGCAGAGATTATTTTATTAAAAGTCTTAAACCAGTACAAGTACTGTGCCTAGAAGTGGGGGGGGGGGAGTATTTAGTCAGCCACCAATTGTGCAAGTTCTCCCACTTAAAAAGATGAGAGAGACCTGTAATTGACATCATAGGTAGACATCAACTATGAGAGGCAAAATGAGAAAACAAATCCAGACAATCACATTATCTGATTTGGAAAGAATTTTTTTGCAAATTATGGTGGAAAATAAGTATTTGGTCAATATCAAAAGTTCATCTCAATACTTTGTTATATATCCTTTGTTGGTAATGACAACTTTCTGTAAGTCTTCACAAGGTTGGCACACACTGTTGCTGGTATGTTGGCTCATTCCTCCATGCAGATCTCCTCTAGAGCAGTGATGTTTTGGGGCTGTCGCTGGGCAACACGGACTTTCAACTCCCTCCAAAGGTTTTCTATGGGGTTGAGATCTGGAGACTGGCTAGGCCACTCCAGGACCTTGAAATGCTTCTTACGAAGCCACTCCTTCATTGCCCGGGCGGTGTTTGGGATCATTGTTCTGCTGAAAGACCCAGCCACGTTTCATCTTCAATGCCCTTGCCGTTGGAAGGAGGTTTGCACTCAAAATCTCATGATACATGGTCCCATTCATTCTTTCCTGTACATGGATCAGTCGTCCTGATCCCTTTGCAGAGAAACAGCTCCAGAGCATGATGTTGCCACCCCAGTGCTTCACAGTAGGTATGGTGTTCTTTGGATGCAACTCAGCATTTTCTCTCCTCCAAACACGACAACTTGTATTTCTACCAAACAGCTCTACTTTGGTTTCATCTGACCATATGACATTCTCCCAATCCTCTTCTGGATCATCCAAATGCTCTCTAGCAAACTTCAGACAGGCCCGGACATGTACTGGCTTAAGCAGGGGGACACGTCTGGCACTGCAGGATCTGAGTCCCGGGCGGCGTAGTGTGTTACTGATGGTAGCCTTTGTTACGTTGGTCCCAGCTCTCTGCAGATCATTCACTAGGTCCCCCCGTGTGGTTCTGGGATTTTTGCTCACCGTTCGGGGTGAGATCTTGTGTGAAGCCCCAGATCGAGGGAGATTATCAGTGGTCTTGTATGTCTTCGATTTTCTAATTATTGCTCCCACAGTAGATTTCTTCACACCAAGCTGCTTGCCTATTGCAGATTCAGTCTTCCCAGCCTGGTGCAGGTCTACAATTTTGTTTCTGGCGTCCTTCGACAGCTCTTTGGTCTTCACCATAGTGGAGTTTGGAGTGTGACTGTTTGAGGTTGTGGACAGCTGTCTTTTATACTGCTAACAAGTTCAAACAAATGCCATTAATACAGGTTATGAGTGGAGGACAGAGGAGCTTGATTTGGAAAGAATTTTTTTGCAAATTATGGTGGAAAATAAATATTTGGTCACCTACAAACAAGCAAGATTTCTGGCTCTCACAGACCTGTAACTTCTTCTTTAAGAGGCTCCTCTGTCCTCCTCTGAACTTTTGATATTGACCAAATACTTATTTTCCACCATAATTTGCAAAAAAATTCTTTCCAAATCAGACAATGTGATTGTCTGGATTTGTTTTCTCATTTTGTCTCTCATAGTTGAGGTCTACCTATGATGTCAATTACAGGCCTCTCTCACCTTTTTAAGTGGGAGAACTTGCACAATTGGTGGCCGACTAAATATTGTATAAGGAATCTATTAGCACCAACAACTCAATCTTAAGGAACTACTTTAGTAAATAAAATTTGAGGCAAAATTAAAATAGAGTACATTGTGAAATTAAAACATCCAGACTAGGACCCACCAGTAAGACCCAAAAGAAACAATCAATGACTGAGCTATAAATAGTCACTAAAATTACATAAAATGTAAAATTACAAAAATACGATTTCTAAAATTTACATGGAGTGCGATAATATCTAAAGTTGTATACAATTTGGTAATATCTAACATAACTTCTTTTGAGCAGGAGCTTGACCTATCAAAGCTCCAGATCTTCCATGTTGCTATCCAAACCTAGACGTATGCACTGCAATAAATGGCAGCTCATCTAGGCATAGGCCAGAGCAAACAGGATTACTAATCAGAGGAAGAATGGCTCTACAAAAGGAGTAACAAAGAACGTGTTCTGGGGTTCCATGGTGCTGCAATGATTAGAATGCAGTATTGCAGGCTAACTTTGCCCACTGCCAAGAGTTCAATCCTTGACTCAACCTTCCATCCTTCTAAGGTCAGTAAAATGAGAACCCAGATTGGTAGGGTCAATATGCTGGCATTGTAAACTGCCCAGAGAGTGCTCTAAAGTACTATGGGGCGGTATATAAGTCTAAGTGCTATTGCTATTTCAGCTCTCCTGAACCACACTTGTACTATTTTATGTTTGCCATCCAACATTGCAAAGAGAAGGGTATGAGAAGAGAGAAAAATCCTATGATTGTGTGACAATGCATTATTGATACATCTATTGATGAGAGGAAGGTTGGGGTCATCTTAGATTTGCCTGTATTATCCAAGCAAGCAAAATAAAAGTCAATAAGATGCATTCTACTATTTTGCTCAGTCTAGCCACTAGCTTAATCTCAATTTTATATGGTTCCTCTGTATTTTCAATTAGAGATAACATATAAACCTTTAAAGGCTTGTAAAAGCTATGTAGGATTGAATTGGTTGAGTGATGCATAACCAAAAGACCAAGATATATTTACTGTTCTATAAATACATATTTTTTTAAAAAATCTTTTGATCTTGCTCTATATTTTTCTTTACTTTTCATAAGGTATTTTTATGGTTGCCCCCACTAACCTCTAAAAGAAAAAAAGAACTAGAAAAGAAAGTTCATTGGATTTGTAAAGTAGGTTCTATGAATCTGCTAAGTTTTAGCTATCCTTACCAACAGTGGCCACTGTAGCAGAAGCACTTGAAAGCAAGGATTTCCCCCAGTTTCCCCAATATCCCCATCCTGTTTGGGTCTTCTCAATGGGACCTGAGACCTTAGCAAAAGAGAACAAGATAAGCAGTTATTTATTCATTTTTAAATAACCAAACTATTAAAACTAATTTCTACCAAAGGAAATATATGGAAAAAATTAATACATTTTTACATCACTATTTTACAGAACATTCTTTTCTTTCAGTTAGAAAACGTAAGATGCCTAATGGGGAAAGAGCTGATAGACATTCAAATAAAAAATAATGTTCTGTTCTACAGAAAAGGGGATTCTTATTAATATAATATAAAAACTTGTGAGCTTAAATGGACTCCAGAATATGGTAGTGGACAGGAAGGCCTGGAGGAACATTGTCCATGGTGTCGCGATGGGTTGGACATGACTTCGCAATTAACAACTACATTAATATAATATGAAGCATTGTTTAAAAACATTAAAAATATAGTTGTACACAATTCTCAAATTTCTTAATACTATGCAAAAAAGCTATTTGTATTTGTTAACTATATTGTGTTAATATAATTGTTCATCTTGTATGAATCAATTTGGTCAAAAATAGGAAAATAAATAAACTGTGTATTTATGTCTATTTTTCAGCAGTTAGTTACTGTATAGTCACCTATGCAAGCAGATCTATAGTAACAGAATGGTTACAAATTGCTTTCAAATTAATGCCATAAAAAGTAAGGATATATATTTCAATTATATTATTATTCTGACCTAAGATCCTAAAGTAACATGTAATTAACTTGATTGCACATGATATATTTATCTTTAAGAACTCAGGAGATATAATCCAATTTGAGATTGAAATTGATAGGTTCCGTTTAAATTACAGAATTATAATAACTGACTTTTGTAGCCAGAACATGCTCCCCCCCCCCCCAATGTTTCACTTTGGAAGATAGAAAGAGTATTTTGAGATAAAACTGAAAAGTATTGACAGGTTTTAGCATAAATACTAGTATATTTTGTACCTGTGGCTCTTGTGCTGCACTGAGCTCAGGGATTTTGGCTTCTGGACTTTTGGTTTCTGGACTTTTGGCTTCTGGACTTTTCTGGCTCATAAACGTAGGTTCGGCTTCCTCGCCATTATTCTTGGTCACATCTTCCTCCACTGTCTTCTGCACATTTTCATCAGGTTCACCCACATCTTCTTTCAGTGATTCATTTTCCATTTGGGACATGACCAAAGCATATCCTTGTTTTATAAGTAATTATTATAATTATTTATTTTAGCTTAATTGACATATATTTTTAACTTGAGTCCATTTGACTAGTTAAATAAAGTGTATCAGTATAGCAAAACAGTTTACTACTAAATATGTAAAAATCAAATCTGAGTTTGGAGAATGCAAAAAAAGTAATACAATTTACCTGAAAAATGAGATTGATAGAAACTAGTTTATTACTTGCTAGATTATCCAGACAATTATAAATATTAAAACACATATATAACACAATCCTATGCATGTTTACTCAGAAGCAAGCATCTGTGATTCAGTGGTTTGCATAGGGATATCACTCAAGCAAAATCAAAAATAATAGGCATTTTAGAATAATTATTAGTTATTTCAACTCCTTTGAGAAAATATTTTATTGAGACTGTCTCGAATTCTTCATTCTATTCTTAAATAGCTAACTACTTTACTTTTCTTTAAGCCAGCAGGTAGAGGAGAATAATAATAAGTTCTTTGTTTGACATATATATTAATAATTAGAATGGCTTTGAAACTGATTGCAAAGCAATTAGATAATAAAACAGATTGTGTCTTTTACAGATATGTTTTTAACAACAAATAACCTCAAATGAAATATAGAGCTTCCCACATGACAGTAACTCTTAAACTCTACACACTTTTCTAAAACTGAAGAGTATTGTGAACAGCTAAGTCATATTAGATACAATTATTGTTTCTAGTTTTGATCCTGCATACATGTGTGTGGCTATGGATAGAAATGTCTTTCTCCAATTTAGTCTACAGTAGCAGTTCCAAATGTTTCTAACCATGGTGATTTATAATTGGATCATGACAAGTCATTCCATGTGAAACTGAATATTTTCAATGTCCAGAAATTTCAGCCCATAATGGCAAGAAAGTTATTAATCCAAAATTTGATTCGAAAAACACATCATGATACTGATGAAACAATGGCTTCATAGTTCTTTCAAAGCCTATATTGGTTACAGTATCTATTTTTATGTATTTAATTATAATATGCCTTATAGCCGTGATGGCGAACCTATGGCATGCTTGCCACAGGTGGCATGCGGAGCCATATTTGCCAGCATAGCAGCCTTCAGTATGTACGGGCCGGCCAACTGATTTTCAGCCTTCCGGGAGGCCAGGGGAGACCGTTTTCACCCTCCCCAGGCTTCAGGAAAGCCTCCAGAGTATGGGGAGGGTGAAAACTCCCCCCCACACATGTGGGGAGCTGCGCACATGTGCAGGGGGAGAGCCGCAAGCACATGCGGTGGGTGGGCATGCACACCTTTAGAAAAGAGTTAGCCATCACTGACTTATAGGATTTAGGACCAAGGTATCTTAATGTATTCCACTTCTTTTTGCTTATTTAAATTGACTACACAAGTTCTGCTATTGATTCCATGTTTACTTAAATACATTTATTTAGAATAATAAAAACAAATTATTTGCATGGAACAAAGCATGTTCTTGTCTATGCCACACAGACTTTGAAAATCCTTTCATTAAGGCTTTCTACCATATTTAAATTAACATGAGCTTTTATTGTTACATATTTTACACTTATTAGGCTGTTGTTTTTTGTTTTGTGTTGACTATCCGAAAATGGAAGAATATTAATAACTTGCATAATAGACAACTACTATTGTCCTACTATGGTCCTTGGGACAAGTTTCATACAGCTTTCATTTAATATGTGGATGATTTCATCATCCCAGGGGATATGCCAAGTTGTTTTAATACAACCTACATGACAAGAGTGGGAAAGTGTCAGAAGCATCAGCATTAGATCAACTGAAATGAAAGGCTAATGATAGGCTACTTTATCATTTCAAGAAATACAAAAGTAAAAACATGAAACAATATTCTGGTTTAACTAGAAAAATAATGTGCTTCTAATGTATCAAAAAGTGTGAAAAACCTTGGTCTATTTTGAAAGTTAGTAAATGAACTGATATTTCAAAGTAATTTATATATCAGATTCCTATGTTCTTTCCTGCTTTTGCCCTCTCCCCCAAACTGCAGGATAGGCAGACATATCTAAGTGTAAATGAGAGATGAGTAATAATTTCAAAGAAATAATTGCCTTTGTTAATTTGATACAGGGGGGAATTACCTGTTTAGTGCCTTGCGCTTAACATATAAAATCATGCCAGAATTTTGTGTTTTATAAAGAAAATCGGAGTTAATACAATAGGTTGGTGCTCCCCACCAACCATCCCTCACTTTTTTTTTGTATTTCCTTCAGACAATCTTCCAGCATAGCATATGATGCCTATCTTATTTTCCAGGCCTGTGCTGTTATTATGCATGCTTACTCATAGAGGATCCCACTTATCCAAATGACCTTTCAGCCAACTGATATTTGGAGTATTACATCAGTGTTGCATAAGGTTCAAAAACTTTAGTCATACAACTTTATATAAGAAAGAGAGAAAAAGAAGAAAAAAACAATGTGGAGAAGGGGATAAAGTTAAGTTTATTAAATATGGCAATCAAGAGGGAAGGGGAAGGAAAGAATAAGGAGTAAGCAAAATGTGTAAGTAGGAGTAAGTAAAAACAAGTTTTAGCTACAAAAGCCACTTTTGTTCCAAGATGCAACCTTTGGTATGAGATAGAAGAGAGACACCTACCTGAATTTAGAGGATGGACTCCAGCCAAACTATAATTACCAGTCCAAACTCAGCTACTTCTGTCGGATCTAAAAGATCAAGATCTAAAACAAAAGGATCCTCTGAGAATCTGCGGGTAGGGCAAGTAAATACAAAAGTCTTGATTACTCTCTTTCTCTGACGCATCTACACTGCAGCAAATCAACTTCTTGTAGAAACACTGAAATAAACATTGAAGACTGCAACTATCATTCTCCTAGTCAGAAGCCCACTGGGAGCTGTAGTCCAGCCTGGTAGAGAAGGGGGAGGGGATGTTTCGGAATATATCCAAGCAGAAGGAAGGGAAGATTTATTCCACTCAACTCGCGTGGATTTTAACTGGCATCATCACTAATGGAAATTGATGGGAATAAATGTTCCTAACCAGAGCAAAGCAGCAAAGGCATAAAAAACAGGCATTTCCAAGTAAGAAAAAGACACCTTGTTATAGAAACAAACTCGAAGCGCAGGAACTGTCCTCTCCGGACTCTGCACCCCTTTTTTCCTCCACTGGAATATCACACCAGAAACAGCCACGTCTCTATGGCCCCCAGCGCGCTAGATTACTGTACCTCAACCATGGAGAGGAGGAAAGAGCGTCACTAAGCCTGGAGTCAGGTGACCTCGCTGTGTTCTTTTCTTTTCTTTTTTCGTTACCGGATATGACGAATTTGCAGGAAAAGTTACCGACCGGTTGGGTAATTGGACAGGTAAGGCTGGTTATCTTCGCGGTGGGCGAGGAGGATGGACAGAGGGCCCGAGAAGGGAATTCGCCGGCGACGCTCCTCGCGGCGATCAAGCGCGATGGGAGGGGGGAGGAAAGGGATGACGCTGTTGGCGCTGTCAGGAAGTCATGTTGTGATAGGAGTCTTTCAACCCCGGAACTCTGTTGGTAGGAACACTGCCCGCCAGGAGTATTGCCCCGCGGAGGGCTAGGCCAGGCTGTTACTATTCCGCCTGTGTATCGGATAAGTAATGTAGATACAGTAATTGAGTTAGATACCCTAACTCGGGTGAGGAACGATGGCCCTTTTATGACTTGTGGACTTCAACTCCCAGAATTCCTGAACCTAGTATGGCTGGCTCAGGAACTCTGGGAGTTGAAGTCCACAAGTCATAAAAGAGCCATCGTTCCCCTCCTCTGCCCTAACTCAAGAGGGTCGGAGAAGGAGCCCGCGTGCGGCTGTCTCCCTCAGTCTGATCTCTCGAGACGAGGCACAGGTTCTCCAGGCAATTTTAACTCGAGGCAGTCTCTCCTTGCCCCTTGATGGAGTAGCAATTATCATAGTAGTAAACTCAGAAGCATGGAGCCAGTTTGGTGTAGTAGTGATTAAGGCACCAGGCTAGAACCTTGGAGGCCGGCACTTTTAGTCCCGGCTTAAATATGAAGCCAGCTGGGTGACCTCGGGACTGTCATTCTTTCTCCCAGCCTTAGGAAGAAGACAAGGGCAAACCACTTCAGAAAAACCTTGCCAAGAAAACTGCAAGGCTAGGCACAAACAAAGTCTCCAGGTGCTTAAAGTCACCCTAAATAAATAAATGAATAAACTCAGAAAGATATCAAAAGAAAAGGTCCATAAGAGCATCAGTCTACAATTGGACAAGCATTCCAAAAATTTACCAGAGATTTCAGAAGCATCTGCATCCTGATCTCTAGCTGTCTGTCTTCCTCCTTCCCCCATCTCTTTCTCAGACACACACACACACACACACACACACACACACACACACACACACACACACATCCCTCTTGATTTCTCTAAATATTGTCTGTGCCTACCTGTGGATTATTTCAGCAAGATGAAATATGGGTATCCAGTGATATCTTTGCTGAATTAGATTCCAGGGTTACTCGATTATGTTGAATTGCCTGAATAATTTTCTTAGCTATTGTGAAAGCTGATGTTGTGAAGCAGTTAATCTTAGTAATTATAGCTAATTATTCTTAAGAAACCTTTGGGGACTGGATGTAAAATGTCAAGCTCAGCTCTTGGTTGCTTTATATACATATTTGTTGCCTTCAAAGATATTTTTCATTTAATCCAAAGATTAATTGAAAAGTATGTTTTTCAATTAATTATTGTCTTTTATATTAGTTGTTAACTAACATGTAATGATTTAATGATTAATGTCTTACAAAATGATTTAGTAGTGAGGGATTCAGTTTGTAAACAGGTATAGAAAATAGCAGTAGTTAAAGGATTAGGAAAGATTAGATAGCAAACAAAGTCTGAAGAATAATGGAAAAATTAGTAGCATTCAAAACTATTGTCTATTATGTAAACTTGGGTCCATATCTTAGGGAGCATATTCAATTGGTGCATATAATTACTCTGAGTTTTTGAAAGCTGGTTATTTTCTTAGTTAGAAATAAGGGACTTATTATTACCTCTGATAAGATTCTATGAGGTTTTATGAAAATAATAAATAAAACTAGAGAAGAAGTTTATTAAATACTCAACACTTCTTAAAATTAGTAACTCAAGCATCATATAAGTTTGGATTTTTTTAATATTAGAATCATTTTAGACTGAGATCGGTTACCAGTTCTGTACTTATCTGTCATTTTCATTCAAATAATAAAATACAAATAGAAGCTATATTTGTATTATATTTTTGAACTATGTTATTTCCCCCAAAAAATGTTGAAGGAAGACCTTCAACATTTAAAACATGTTAAAATGTAATGTGACCTAATCAGTTCTATGGAGTTGATCAGGGAAGAATCCATGGCAAATAAGCTACTAAGAAAGCTCAGGTAGGGAAATGGAGAAGATTCTTTTGTTAGTGGAATTTGCTTTTTTGATGCCAACTTCCACAGATAGAAGATATTGTTCCATTGATGGTAAAAAATCTATATCCAGTCCTATAATATAGGAATGAAAATGGGTCATGTTGCCATCACAAAGCAGTTCTGAAGGAAAAAGATTGTTGCTTTTCTTTCTTTTTTTGTACTAATATGTACACTAGTTGCAATTATGGTGGTTCTAGCTGTAATATCCTCCTCATAAGTTTAACAAATCTATACAGTTATTTTGAATAACTCACATTCATGTTTTTTTTAGTATTTTAGTTGGGTTTCTCATGTACTTGCTTTTTAGGCATTTTCAAAGAGAATGGTTGATGCATCACTCAATATCTTCTCTGGTGATCAAGATAATGTCTATTGTTTCAATGCTATCTTTCTTCAGTAATTAAATTCAACAAAAGAAGCCCTTAATTTTAAGCTTCCATGAAGTTCAGCTGCTGCCTGTTGATTCTGGTTCTTAACCTTGGTGTTTTTGCTCAAGAAAATGTTACTTCCAACCTGACATTTTCTGTGGGATCAAGGCCCCTGCCTCTCAACGTATCACTTCTCCCTATCTTTAAAATTTTGAAAAAAAATCCAGTTCCTCAGAATATCATAGCAAAAGAAGGTACCTGTGTTTTCATTGAATGTAATTTGAACGTTAGCCAGCAGGACATCATACTCTGGTACAACTCAAAGGGGCATCTTCTGGACCAAGGTGGAAGAGGTAAGACGCATATTTGTTTAAACTTACAATAAGCTTGACTCAATATATAATGCTCATAGAGGTTTTCGTGTTGCATTCCGTAAAATGCACAAAGCGGGGGAAAATAACATATATGCAATCACAGTGCCTAAAGGTACCTATATTACAATGTACTACATCTTTCTCTTAAATTACAACAATGGACATCTATTTACATAGTTAAGAATTTTTATATACCGTATTTTTCGGAGTATAAAATGCACCTTTTTCCCCCCCTCTAAAAGAGCGTGGAAATGTTGGTGCATCTTATACACCAAATACAGCCATTTTTGGCTTCCCAAAGCCCTGCCCCCACATCCCATTTTTGCAAAAAAAAATGAGCCATTTTTGCAAAAAAATGAGCCGTTTTTCCTTTTCCCCCAGCCCTGCTAAAGCCTGCAGAGTGCTCCTGGGAGCCAGAGAGGACCAAAATTTCTTTTTCTTACTTACCTCTTCAAAATCTTGGTGCATCTTATACACCAGTGTGTCTTATAATCTGAAAAATACAGTAGATATATAATATATTTATATAGAGAGATATAATTTAATGATCAATAAATAGGTTGTTCAGTCAAGTTGCTTTAACATTAGAATCATTTGGCATTTTAGGTTAAAATAATCTTCAGGCAAATCTTTAAATGCCTTTCTGAACAAAGCATTTTCTGAAGCAGTCTTCTTTAAAGGATTGTTCATCTGAATTTACAACAGCTGCAAGGAAGATTGGATTTGCAGCAGCAGAATTCTTTCTCTAAGAACGAACAAGTTAAAGAAACCCCAATCAGATCCTGAATCTGGTTATTTGAATCCCAGCTGTAGAAATTAAATTTATATTGTATAGACCAGGGCTGTCAAACCCATGGCCCACAGGTTGGATGTGTCACATGCTGGCCACCCCCACCCGTTTTAGCGAAGGTGGAAAAAGTCCTGATATGTTATGCAATGATGTCATGACAATGTGAGTTTGACACCCCTGGTATAGACAGTTTTCAAGAAAATTGGAAGCCTAAACTAAAGTTGCTGCAATGATTTAATGTATCACTGTTTTGAAAAAGCCCCATTGCATGCAGGCATTAAATTATTGTATCCAAGTATCTACTTTCTGTTATTCTCTAAAGGATATAACTACAATTGCTGTGAATGTATTCATAGTTAGATATTTTCATGGGGATGAAAAAGAAAATAAATGAATAACATTAATCCAAAATAAAAGGTAATTGTAGACAATCTAGTACAAAATATTTTTTCCTGATAAACTTCATGTGGTTTATGCTTGTTCTAGAGCATGGGTGTCAAATTTACATCACGGTGACATCGCGTGACGTATCAGGACCTCCCCCACTTCGCTAAAATGGAGATGGGGGTGGCCAGCGCATGATACATCCGACCAGTTGGCCGGGAGTTTGACAGTCCTGTTCTAGAGCAACAGTTTTTAAAATTCAGAATAGCTAAAAGAATTAAAGCCAGATTAGAATAAAATAATATTTATAATCAATTTATAAATAATTAAACAGAAATTCTGGGCATATATTTATTGGGAGAAGGTACCACAACTGAAATCGCCCCATCTTCTGTGCATGCTAACCTGAGAAATGTGAAAGCATAATTTGATGTTGCAGTGTTTAAAAAAAATTTTATTTGTGTCTTTAGATGGAAGACTGGTGATCTCTGACAATATCCTCAATATCACAGGTGTAATATTTGCTGACCGGGGACGATATACTTGCAGTGTCACAAATGAAAATGGCACTTCTTATTATTCAGTCACCCTCAGAGTGGTCTCCACCTCTGGAGACATGGGCATTTATTACATGATTGTCTGCCTAGTTGCTTTTACCATCATTCTAATCTTAAATATTACACGTCTGTGCATGATGAGCAGCCATCTTCGTAAAACAGAGAAGGCCATCAATGAGTTCTTCAGAACTGAAGGGGCTGAGAAGCTACAGAAGGCTTTTGAAATAGCCAAACGCATTCCTATTATTACCTCTGCCAAAACTCTAGAGCTGGCCAAGGTCACCCAGTTTAAAACCATGGAATTTGCTCGCTACATTGAAGAACTTGCCAGAAGTATCCCTCTGCCACCTCTAATCCTTAACTGCAAGGCCTTTATGGAAGAAATATTTGAAGCAGTGCACATTGATGACCCTGATGAAGTAGGAGATGGAGTGAAACAGACCCAAGCACTTGGTGCCCAAGAGGGAGTCTATCCCTTAAACCCAGAAATAAAGCGCAGTAATTCACCAGCAGGAGATTCAGATGATGGTTCAGTGAATGACCACGGCAAAGAAATAGCTGTGGAGGTATCTGTCCACCTTCAGTCAGAGGCACAAAGCATTGATACTGTTTCTCACGATAGTGTCCCCTCCCTGCCGTCAGAGGATGGTCTGAGGGCTGAATCCAAATAGAATTGCAAAGCTACTTGTGTAACGTTCCTCCTGATCTGGAAGAACACTCTCAAACAAAAAAGGGAAAATGCCACCATAGTCTCAGATGCATGATCCCTGTTTGTTTGTTTTTTGTTTTAAATGTTGTTAGGTGACGGTAAAATCAGCATAGATGAAACTATTTTAAAAGTCTTATTATAACTAATCTTAGAAGTATTTTGCAGTAGAATCCTTTCTATCAATTATTGGTTACTCCAGTTACAATTGAGTAGACAAACTTTTTGTTGGCTGGTGTAGTACAGTTTATTTATTATTATTATTGTGGGAGAAAGATTGCAGCAAATAGGGCACCAATGGCATGATATGAAAAATAACTGGGGACTTTGTTACATTTCCCCCCACTTTTCAGTGAGCTAAGGCTAAAAGATGCACACACCTTTGCTTGCCCCCTAAAAACTAAAATGAAGGCTGGTGAATTATCTGTTCATGAGATACAACCAAATAATACATTGATATAAATAGTTTTTGTCATGTCTACCCAGAAACCTAAATTTTTATATGTGGTCAGTTCTTTTATTACAGTTCACAAGTGTATTGTACAAGAAATTATAATGTGGCAGGTCTTTTTTTTAATGCTATAAGGAGACTCTGATCGTTACAACTAAAAACTATGTGAAAAACTTATGAAATATTCAGAGATTCGTATGTATGTATGTATGTATGTATGTATGTATGTATGTATGTATGTATTGCAGTATTTGCATTAGAAAATAGGAACCCAAGTGCAACCTTTGCATTGCAGCCAAGGACGTACCACTTAAAATATTCTGCCAAATTTTTGCCAAATATTTTAATAAATGAGGTTCTTTTCACAGTGTTATTCATAATATCAACTTTTAGAATATTATTTCATTTCATTGCAGTGGTGAACTGACAAAATCTTCAAGTTTTTTCAGTGTTACTATGATAAAAACAGTGACAACTTCGTTACTAGTGACTATTTTGAAATGTCTCATTTATAATCTCATTTATAAACTTCAGCCTTCTTCGGGTAGTATGTTCTTAATTGTTAATATTAAGTGTCCAATGTTGAGGACAATGTGATTCGATAGCAGTTATGTGTTCCATGAAAATCACCTAATGGAAGCTGTTAACATGAGTCAATGATAATTTGGGTGAAAAAGAGGCACAGTTAGAACAGCAGTGTAATTGCCTACTATAGCTGTGGTGGCATAGTGGTTAGAATGCAGTATTGCAGGCTAATTTTGCCGATTGCCAGGAGTTCACTCAAAATTGACTCAGCCTTCCATCCTTTCAAGGTTGGTAAAATGACCCAGATTGTTGGGGGCAATATGTTGACTCGGTAATCCACTTCAAGGGGGCTATAAAGCACTGTGAAGTGGTATATAAGTCTAAGTGCTATTGCTACTGCTTCAGGCTATAGATATGAAATAATACAGTTCAATTTCACATTAAAAAAAGTCACCTTGTAAATTCAAATTTAAATTGTTGAGGATTTAGTTTGGTCAGTTGTTGCCTGTTGTTACTCTCAAATACCTTTACTTCACATAACTGAAGTGATGCAATCCATTATATCATCATCTCCTACTATAAGCAGATCTGTCCTTATGCTATGAGGTCACATTTGCTAATGAAATAAGATTTCTCTTTCTCTTCCAGCCATTTGAATTGACTCAGTTCATACAAGCTTTTTTTTTTCAGGATTGGGGGGACGGTGGGGACAGCCCAACGCGTAGTTTCCTTCTTAGCTTTAAAATGAAATGACAAATTGACCCATAATGTAGAAAGTTAAAATAATGCAAGTCTAAATTTATGATATGAAATGCCTCTTGCTCTAGCAAAAGTTGAAGAAATATGATTTTTGTAGGAATCTTATGTTTATAGCACAAGTGAGTGGCAAGCAGTAGTAGTAATGGCACCTGGGAATTGGAGTCATTGGCAATAATGCCCATCTGTTTAACAGATTGTTTAAGAAAACATTTACCTCACAATATTTAGCTTAATTTTCTTAATATTTGTTTCTGTTTCTAAAGCAAAATAGATCATGCAGGCTTAAGCTTGGCAAAGGGATATATTTGTAAATATAGGAGGGTATTTCTCTCTGTTCTTCTATATCATTTTTATGTATCGTCTGTAAAAAGAGGATCTTGGTTTGCTTTACTTTCTTTCGTGGAACAAAGGCAGGACAGAGATGAGCAATTCATTTAGATGGATTAGATGTAAAAATCATGCATGGTGAATATTGTGCAGTGTGGATGGTTTTTTTAAAGCATATATTTTTACCAAATATTCTTGTAATGTGATGAACATATTTGGAGAACTACTGTGTGTGGTATGTACTTGTTTAAAAAAATTGATGTAACCTTATTGAAAAAGAACAACGCAAGACTTCTCAAATGTCTAATAGATTTTAATGAATAAGTGGTGCAAGAGCCCAGGCGTAAAGGTAATATTACCTAACGCTAATTGGAAGTTCAGTTCTGCCTGTGCACTTTGTGTGTATGTGTAAACTAACTTACATTAGTAGACATGAGGTTGTGTTCTTATTTCTTTAGCTGTAGTGTTTTGTGAAAGTATTAGAAAATTTAACTCTGTCCACCAAAATATGGTTTCAGCATTACATTTGTAGCTTGGGAGTTGCCACAGTTGTGTTTCATACTTTTATATAAAAATAAGATGGTGCTTTCTTCCAATAATAAAACCTACTATTAAATGCCTGAACTGTGTTTCTGGTTTTGTGTATTATTATCTGTATGCTATTTTAATGCCTTAAAGCCCTGCAGCCATATGCAATCATTTACATACAGTATGTTATATATGCAAGTGATTGTTGGCTTCTGCAATTTTTACCAGTTGGTCCTCTGTTATATATGCATTATTGATTTATTTTCTAACTGGTTACGTGGAAAATAAGAAAAGAAACCATTATATATAAATCTGCTTTTGAAATATTTAAGCAGTACATGCACATAGCAATGGGGATTTAAAATGCAAAAATAATCAACGAATAGCTTGCCTGAATTTTGCTTTTGTGTGTTCATATCAAAAGAGCTGCAAAAAATTGAAACTATAGCAGCAGCAGCATTCTGGTTTATCTCAATGTCTATCATCCACTGATCCTCTGTCTGATATCTTCCAGATATATTGAACTAAAGTTTCCATTATAATTGAATAGAAAACCATTGTATGACCTCCTTCTCAGAGATCACAGTGGAGCCTCAAGTACTGTGCTGCTTCTCTGTTTTAAACTTCCCTTCCATTTCTCTCACAGTACTCCTATGTGGCATCTGAATATTGATCACCGAGGAGCACACGATTGCTTCTTTGTCATCTCATTCCTGTTTTGAAAGCCCTTGCAGCCCTTTCCTCTTTAGGCAGCCACTCCATACAGTTCTCATGTGAAATCTTTCATGGGTTCTTTCTGTAGGATTTGTTTCTTTAGCAAAATCCTTTACCCTAGCTTCATTACTTTTTTTCCATCCATAACGCTCAGCCCTTAGCTTAAATTTGCTAAGCACTATATTACATTCAGGAAACTCCTACTTATTCTCCGTTCCTAAATCAAGATGTAGCCCAATCAGCAGTAAGAGGAGGGTTGCTCATTGGAGGAAACTTTATAAAAATGAAGTGCTGTAAATACACACAGATTGCACATCCTTGGATAAGCCAACCCTCTTTTTTTTTTTACCAAAATACTGTGAAAAATGTGCCACTTGTGATAAGCTGACCTTCAAAATTTATATACATTTTAAACTTCACGATTGACCTATCTGACGGTGGCACATTTTTCACGGTATTTGGGTTAAAAATTCAAGGGTTGGCTTATCCAAGGAGGAGCTTATCTGTGATTACATACGGGTACTTTAAAATAGTATTATTGTTTGTCTGCTTTCATTCCATTCACACCGTTTTATCATCTAATACAATTCAAGAGGGGACAATTATATATAATGGTTGGCAATTCTAAACAAGCCAGTAGAATGTATGATCCTTATATGTAATACGAATTACTAAATAATAGGATAAATTCACAATTCTTGCATAATTGCAAAATCAAAAGAAAATTTAGTTGGCTTAGAGCACCATTAAACATAAAAACCCATCCAACCTAAGAAAAATATCTGTATAAAGCATTTGTGTCTATCTTTTTGGGGTTATCTGTACATATATATTGGAAGGCACTACGTATTTGGATTTCATTTATTTTTGTGGGGCTTATTTTCAGCTAAATTAATCTAACTCACCCATTACCTTATAAGGAGTCATTGTAGAGTCAGCCAATCATGGAACCTTGCTGGCAATCATATATTTATTTTCGGTTCTGCCTTCCTTAAATGTAAGGGTTTTTTTAAAAAAACAAATTGCAATTATATGCATTTAACACTAGAGGCAGCTGTTGTTTTGAAGAACATGGAGACAATATCAAGTCTGCCAAAAGAGATCTGGTTGTGTTTTTTTTAAAAAAAAAAACCTAGCAATCTTGAACTATTTCACAGCTGGATAAGCATTCAAGTTTATTATATGTTCAAAAGATGATTTTGTTTGATACTGGTTTTCATACTATTGTCATACTATATCTTACAACTGTGGTATATAATTTTGGTTTAGATGAACTAAAATTAGCAGCATTACCATTTCAGACATGACAGGAAACAAAAATTAGTTGAAGATCAAAACAAATCCTTCTCTCTTCTTCATATAAGTATGCTAGGGTCCCGGGTTTATCCCCATCATGCTGATCAAAGTGTTAGCTTTATGTCCTAGTGCTGCCAGAGAGACATAAAAGAAAGGGAGAAAGAGAGAAAAGTATGAGGAGATCATGATATGGATTAGGACTGTATTAGGATCTTCAACCAGACGATCTGACACGACTGACTGTGTCCAACTGACTGACACGTCAATCATGTTTTCTAAGCAGAAAGGCCACACACATACCCCAAAACACACATACCTAATGCCAATGATCCAGGCATTAGTTGGATGGTGAAGAGAATGGATGATCAATGTTAATCTGGATTCACCGTGCTGCCAAATCAATTGCTATTGATGTTTTGTTCACATCAGGCGTATTTACTGTCCAGTTAACACGTGTGCCTGCAGAATCTACCCACATACGGGGATCGGGGACCTAGTTAGTTCAGACACGTGCCAAGTATATAAGCCAGCAACAACATACATAGCACTGCAGAGTCCCAAATGAAGGATATTAAAGTGTGGCTCGGTAGATCACAGAGTACAATTTACATTCAATGATATGCAGATATAAATGCCACAGCCTTTCTTTCTGAAGGTTCAGACCCTGGTTCCAAAATGCCACCATCTGTGCATAAGGGAGAGAGCTATCATAAACCTTGAAACAAAAAATTCAGAAGTATCTGTGTGAAAGTCAAACGTGTTATATGGCAGGGGGAGAGGGACAGGAAGATAGAAACTGGGGACCTTTCAGATGTTGTTGAACTACGGCTCCCAGCATCTCACATCATTAGACAGGTTCGCTGGGACGCCAGTACTCATAGTCAGAATAAAAACTTCAGCGTTGAACGTGACATTAGCCTGACAGTTTGGCTTATGCAAAAGTGACTTGCATGACATCCCAAGTATTGTCCAAGGGGCTTTCAACAGCAAAGAATTAGTTATCATTTACAGCTGTAAAAGGAAGTGGAGATGGCCAAAGATAGTGAAGCAAAGTCAGGGGTGGGTTCCTGCCAGTTCTAACCTCTTCTATAGAAGAAGTTCCACAAATCTACAGTGCCGTTTAGAACCAGTTTCAGCTCCTTCCCCCCCCCCCGTCTATCAGCACATCAAGATGAAGAGTGAGAGGAGGAATTATGGGAGTTGAAGTCCATAAGTCTTAAAGCTGTCAAGTTTGAACACCCCTGGGGTTTTGTTTTCTACAGGGTTAGGGGTGCGAGGGTCTTGTAACTTGACAGCTTTAAGACTTGCGTGCTTCAAATGCCAGAGTTCCTGAGCTAACATTTTGGTTGCTAAGCAAGAACATTGTTAAGTGAGTTTCACCACATTTTACAAGTTGGCCACGCCCACCCAGTCACATGACTGCCAAGTCACTCCCACACAGTCACATGGCTGGCAAGCCACTCCCACCTGGTCACATTGCCAGCAAGCCACTCCCACAAAGCAGGCCACACCTACAGAAGAGTTTCTAAAAAAAATTGAAACCCACCACTGAGCAAAGTCATCATTACAGTATTGAGGAGGGCTGGGAGGGAATGATGGTACACATAAGAAGAATGCTAGGATGATACATATCCTGGACTATAAAGGTCAAGCTCACTACACTCTAGAGACCTAGCAATAGCAAACGCTAAGAATGACAATATTGGTAGACCTCTCATATGTGGGAAAGTCTTCTCCAACCTGAAGTTCTCTAAATGTGCTGAAATATAAATCCCACCATAGCAAATAGCCACATCAGCCAAAGATGATCCCACTGAATTATGGATACTTGGTGTGATTACAGTTGGGGGTGTAAGGATCTGTGATTGGGATGATGAGAATTAGCAATTCTTGGCATCTTCACACTGCAGAATGACTGCCAATCTATCTGCTTCTTTCACCCTTTTAGATTTCAAAATGCTTACAGCTTGAGAATGCTCTCATAAAAGAGGTAATCTGCAAACTGCATCATACATAAATAGGCTGGAGGAAGCAACACTGGACTCATTTCAAAAAGTAAAAGGAATCATTGTTTGGGGCTTGTTCGCTAGCCTTCCCACCCCTTCCACCCTGCCTCCTTCTTCGATTTGTGCAGCATTTCAGGTGCGAGTAGAACTGCCAGCATATATAAAATATCAGCTACAAAGGCCATAAAAGCTAAAAAGAGAAAAATGCCTGAAAAACACTTGCTGCCATCCAAAGTGAGACAGGCGTGGAATATATACAAAGGAATGCAGAATATTGCCAGCCATTCTGAAAGCACAATAGGAACACAAAAATTGTGAAAGCATTAAATGGCCTTGGATTTAATCACCCATCCATGCAAGATATCACAGAGAAATAATACTATTTCAGATCTGTAATTGGATCTGCAATATCATGGTAGG
This sequence comes from Thamnophis elegans, assembly GCF_009769535.1. NCBI lineage: Eukaryota > Metazoa > Chordata > Lepidosauria > Squamata > Natricidae > Thamnophis > Thamnophis elegans. The sequence continues at coordinate 93,614,220 of NC_045542.1, forward strand.
CCAGTTGAATAAGTCAACAACCACATAATTTCAGCACCACTGCCTAAGAACAACTGAACTAGCATATTAGCTCAACATTGTTTGCTTGCTTAAATAAAATGGCCCCTTGGTTCCTATTAAAATCTTGGCTTCTAGTTCTAGGCAATGTATTTCTCTCTATGTGAGACGCTGGCCAAATTGCCATTGTGCAATGACTAGAATTTCCAAAACATTAAGATGAATATGTTCCCTTTGGCTGTAATCCTCTGTCCAGTCGTGTCCTCCTATAGTCATCTATTTCAGTAGCTATTAAGCATACATAAATATGGGCATCTGAACCAGAAATTAACGATGTCACTTCATCATAACCTGATGCAGAGGGAAATCTACAATTGCCATTTCAATAGGAAGCTGCAGTCAGTCACGGCTCTCATGCCTGAATGATATACATATTTGCTGTTTTCATATTTTCAGATGACAGTATAAACAAGGAGCAGTCAGACTTGTGACCCAAAAGGAACACTTTCAAAAAGCTAAAAACAATCATTTCTCTTTGTGAAAAGCAAAACTTAGAAACCACTTTGGTCTGCCTAAGCACTATTCCTTCCTTCCTTCCTTCCTTCTTTCCTTCCTTCCTCCCTCCCTCCGTCCATCCATCCCTTCCTTCCTCTCCCTCTATTATCACTTGCTAGAGCACTGCATGATGATGATCATATTATTGATGATCCATGGCAATGTCACATGGGCTCATCCCAGCTCCATTTCTTATGAATTGACATATTTCTTTGGAAAATCACAGAAATTCAAATATGCACCCTTCAAATAGCTTTTCTCATTTCTATGCAGTGATTCTCAACAAGGTTCATCCCCCTCAATACACACACACACACACACACACACAGAGAGAGAGAGAGAGAGAGAGAGAGAGAGAGAGAGAGAGAGAGAGAGCAGTCTCAAGATAATGGATGATAGGTGCATGTCAGTAGGCTTTTCTAGCAAATCTCTCAAGGCATACCCAGTTTGATGCAAAAAATACGACTACAAAGCAAGGTTTCCAGAACTTGTGCATTTGTGTTGTTGTTTTATTTTGCCTTTGTCGTTCAGAGAAAAGGTCTGCAAACCTCTGATTTGTTTCTCTCTCTACAGAGGGAATTACAAACTGTGGGAAAGAGAGAAAGGGCTGTTAAACTGCAGTGAGGATGGAATTACAAGAAAGGGGGAAAGGTTTAGAAGTATCAAGCTTGTAGAAATGAGGGAGGAAGCTTAGTGTAGCTGCATTGGGAAAGAGTCCCAAAAACAATTTACAGCCTGCCTATGTTTTGCAAACAGCGGGAATTTAAAAGCAGTTTAAAAGAAGCTGACTTGAGCCACAGGGACACTGTTATGTCTGGTACCCAATATTTTAAAAAACATTCCTCACTTAGGAGAGCAATAATAACATTATACCATAAAGAAGTGGGGGGTGGGGATATTTTACTAAGTAAATAGAACAATGGTCTGCCTTCTAGCTGCACGGCAAAAATAACCAACTCCTAATTAAAAAAACATAGTTGAAATGTGATTTCCTTGTTTTTACTTTCCCTCAGTGACATAGTTTTATAACATTCGAAGACTCTAGTGTAATTCTTGAAGGCACCAGGCTAAAAACAAGACAACTGTGGGTTCTAGTCCTCGCTTAGGCACCAGGCCAGCTGGACAACTTTGGGCCAATTACAATATTATCTCTCAGCCCCAGAAAGAAAGAAAAATGGCAAACCACTTCTAAAAATGTTGCCGAGAAAACCTTGTCCATGCAGTGATTAGGAATCAAGACACAAATAAAATTTCTATCGTTGCTTAAGAATTCTCTGAATTAAAATACAAATCAGATTCCAGTACTTCTTAGTTTCTTATATGTCCACCAGAGATGATAAAAAATGCCTTCAGATTGTTTAGATTTCCAACATTTGGTACATCAGATATAATATTTTTAGTTGTTAGGTACCAATAATATGTAATCGTTTAAAAAGTATTCTTCAAATCATAATTTAATGTAAATTTCTGTCTTTTGCTCCACATAATGTCATCTTGATCCTATATTATATCATAATCAAAATTGCCTAGTCAAATTTGCTTGCCATTTAATCATACAATCTTTGACATATTCATCTTTGGCATTCATTTTCCAGTAGTTTGTACAATTTAGCAATCACACAATCAGCATTAACATATATATCTAACTCAAAGTCAGTTTCCTCATTGGTAAATACGTAACTCTTCTTATCCAGTTTAAACCTCTCTATTAATTAAGCATAAGCAAACCATTATTATTAATTTTTATAAAAGAAGAGGAATTTGCCCAAATTCATAAATTTGAGAATCCTGGGATTAAGTATTTTGGCCTAAAATGTACAATGCTTTCCATTGACTGCATTGCAAAATTTGGAGGGGTTGAAAAATAGGAAGTATAAGTGATATTAAATAATTTTCTCAGACAAAGTAGTTTTACTTTCACACCAGTCTGAATCAAATATCTCTAAACAAAAACTTAAATCTTCATATTTTTGTTTTAATTTTGATTATCTCCAAATATAAATATTTGATCCTTATGTGTATGTAGTGATGGCGACCCATTAACATTTAAACAATCAAACAATCAAACATTTGAAGCTGTAAAGGTGTATTACCAATGCATCTCCTCTATCAGTTCTTATCAGCTATATTGCATATCATAGCATGTCAGCTATGAAATGCTTCTAAATATAAAACAACATTACTGATCAAGTATTGCACTGCAATGAAATAATAATTCTCTACTGTATTCATTCTCAAGCTAAGTGCCAGGATAAATTAACATGATGTCAAAGTAAGATAAGAAATTGTAAACAAATAATTAAAGTTATCCTGCTAGCTCTGGATACACTTTTGTTTTCTCATCTGGCTATATTTGTATCTTTAGGAAGAGGCATTTTTTAATCTTAGAAGGTAGCAATACTTGGCCCATCTGGTGTGAGTTCAGAAGGTAAATATATCTGTAGGAAAGATCTGAAACAAATAACAGGGCTGTAGACTAGACTAAGGGGAGACAGACAGACAGACAGACAGACAGAGAATACAAACAACTTGCATACTGTGCCTGCAAGAAAACTGCATAGGTGAGTGTATGAAGTTTAAGGAAATTTTATTTGTCTTGCTTGACATTTGATTAGCCTGTATTTCATATGGATCTGGAACTCTTCCAAGATTTTATTTGTGCAGATCTTGGTACTCTTGTGACCTTGTTGGTTTGCTTGCAAAGATTTTATTTCCCAACTAGGTAATATCAGCGCTTGCTAGTTTGAATTTATTTTCATATAAAAACAGCACTGTACCTCCAGTTTTAATCTAGAAGAACTGTATTTGGGAATATGACAATACCACTTAATAATTACCCAACATTGATTGCTCTCTGCCTAATTTTGTATGCCAAAAGGTGTTCCAAACTTTATGACTGTCAAGTTTCTTTGCAACTACAAGTAACTCTTGCAATTTGGCAATTACTAGTTATCCTAATTAAGCAACCAATAAATGGGTGCTGATATCAAAAGGACTGGCCTCTTAGGCATTGATTAAACAGCCTGAAGAGACCATCACAAAGACAAGGCAGATAGCCCTCAGTCAAATAGTGATTTCAAAGGATTACTGGAATCTTTGGGAATGCTGCAGAATTGCCAGTCAAACAGAAAAAATAACAATGCAGGCATAGATACAGTCTGGAAGGAACGTCTAGCAGAAGAACAAGATGGAGTTCTGAGAGAAAAAATAGTGATCTTCCTCTCCTATCATTCTCAGATAGTCTAACCATCTTGTCTTAGAGACTTAGAAATGGTCCTGTAGTCATGTGAAAGAGGTAATCAGTATACTTCTGGGTTTAAGCAAATTGCTCCCCCAATGGAATTCCCAATATAAAATACTTATTCAAATGTAGAAAGAGAAGTAAATTCTTCCATGCATTGCATAACTGAACCAAAGTTGGTGCCCTTCTTGCATTATTCAGTGGTATCAGTTTCTTTGCAGTCACAAAGATGAGCATTATCCATTCCCATTGTACTCTTAGCTCCCAAACTATTGGCATAGACTAGAGCCTGTCAGTATCAATAAAAACCCAATGAGTCTTCCAGAATAACATGAATACTTGAGATGATTTCTGCTCCATAGGGACCTATACTAACATATGATCATATCACATGAACTAGTCAACTGCTGTAGTATCCCCAGCTTTTAACTGAACTCTTCATGAAAAAGTACATAAGTGTTTTATAATACTTTTCTGAATGCATCAAAATTTGGAATGAAAAAAAACATGACGTACAGGACATTCCATGCTGTCCTATATTTGAAGATCTAATTTAGTGCATTCAACAAATGTTTATAATGAATGGTTACACTTTTTTATTTCACTGATGCTCTTACGTGTTTTTTTTTTCCTAATTGTTATAATGGCACTATATTTTATCTTTGCCTGGAACTGCTTCTACTTCATGCCAATTTGGAAATTGCCTTACTAAAATGTTTACAATAAATGAATCAGTGAATATTTCAACATTCATTTCATGCATGGCTATATTTGTAGAAAAATGAATATTCATTGCAATCCAATTGTACTCACTGGAGTGTAAACTGCACTGAATTCAGTAGGGCATAATTTGGAATAAATAAACCTAGGGTTAGATTAGTTTTCTGGGTACAACTCTTATTTTAATGAAAATGATCATAGTAACCTGGCCAGATTCAGAATGACTTTTTCCCCCTGACCTTAATTTTCCCTTTAAATAAAATGTGTAATTGATAGGATAAACCAAGTAGGATGGATTATTTCTTTGCTCAGGGTGGCTTTTAAGTAACAGGAAGCTGCTGTTAATTCTCTAATTATTTCATAGCTATAGGCATTTGTGTTGCCTTCTTTTAGACATTTCCTCTTGATTCATCTGATATTAAGCACTTGTCTTACAGTAAAAGGAGTGAAGAAATCCAATTTAGAGCCACTTACAGAATTTGATTTCAGGAACACCACAGCATAAATAGATGAACATTCATCAAGCTGAGTGAAATATTGATGTCGGAAATTAAAACTCAAGTGTTTGATTTCTGATGATGCCTTCCTCTATGCATAATGTGAATTAGGGATCAACATGGATATTTACTTAAATAATAATCTGCAGCTGATGGCATTTAGAAAAAAGCATGGCCTTCAATTTCCTTACTTTGTGTATGTGTCTGTCTGTCTGTCTGTCTGTCTGTCTGTGTGTGTGTGTGTGTGTGTGTGTGTGTGTGTGTGTGTGTGTTTGTCCTAAGGACATCAATATGAATTTTTTCACCTCCTCCTCCTGGCACAATCTTGGGTTTTTAGCAGAAGCGCACAGTGGGAAAGGCAAGATCAATGTGAGGTTCAGTATAAATTTTCTCATACAGCCACAAGATGCAGCTACTCATTAGAGGATATCCAGAGCTCTTACTTCAAACTTAACCTTCTAGCAGCAATTTTGTTTTCCACATCAACATGGAGCTATAGCTTCACCAACGGACCTACAAGCATAATCTTGCATTTCCCCTATTCTTTGTGTCAATCAGCCCAACCCAGTTTGGTCCAAGAGATCTTGGAGTTCAATTCCCATAATTTCCAACCAGTATGACTGAAGGAAGGAGCAAGATGGGGTATTAAGGATTTAATATGTTGGGGACGTCCCTTCCTATTTTTCTTCGATTTATATGCTTAATGCTCATTATAAGGTAGAACAGCATGGCAAATTCAAAATATTTATTCTGGGGCCTAGAATGCCACCTGGGACAATACCATAATTCCAACACTTTTAGGTGGGGAGGGGAAACTGCAAACTTCCTGTTCTGTATTATTATTTTTTTAAGATATTTTTAACTTTAAAAATAAATGGAAAGCTAACTGCTGCAAAGCAAAGCATGTGCCTGAATTATAACTTTGTTTCAAAAAGTGCTGGATGCTAGATGCATCTTAGGAAGAAGAGCAGAGAACAGCACTCTAATGCATTGTATGATTAGTCTTGGCCATATCCATCATGGCGTTTTGCCAATGGGCTGGTAATATGATATCAAGATTTCAGACATCTTCACTGGCACAAAAGGGTTGAGGATTCAGGCTTCATGAATTGATTTTTTTTGCCAACTGAAATGTATCATTCATTCTCCTCCCCCTCATAAATCATTTATCAGAAATGAATCACTGTTTATTTTATTGCTGTGCTTCCAGTGGTGGGATTCAGCCGGTTCGCACCTATTTGGGAGAACCGGTTATTAGCTTTCTAAGCAGTTAGGAGAACCGATTGTTGGAAGAAACCTCCTTTTGTGTTTTTCCCACTTTGCAGGTCTAATCCTGTAAGGAAGGCAGGAAGGAAACATTCTGGTGTTGTTTCTAGCCTGACCTTTATTGCCCTGCTTACAGAAACTGCTTCTCCGGTTAACCCTTATCACATTGTCACAGCTAAGGCGAAGCGACCATCAACGTGAGTGACGTTGAGTTAGCCACGCCCACGTGGTCACATGACCACTGAGCCCCATCTACCCAGCTGGTCATTAGTCCAGAGAACTGCTTGTTAAATTATTTGAATCCCACCACTGTGTGCTTCCCAGTATTGTGACTGTTGTTGGGTCTTTATTCCAGTTTTATATATTCGCAGACTATTTTTGTGGATAGATTTAGCATAAAAATATTGAAAAGTTGAATGCAGGACTATATTCTGAAGCTGGGGAGGCCTGTTAGTGGTCATTGAAAAGTTTCTCCTGAAGGGGTCCTCAAGATAGAGCAGCCTGAGCTTCATTAGTGAGGTGCTAAGCCCAGGAGGCATGATATGAGATGGCAAAATAAAAACAGGTCTGCCTTTTTAAACCCTATTACAGTGCTGAAGTTAACTTTCTGCAGCAAAAATGAAAATTCAGTTATGAGAAAAACAGTCTATGCACAGTGTTGAGAATGCAGTCACATCTACTGGTATTGCTTTAAGCATCCAGAGTTCCCAGCAATACCAGCATTGGATATTATGGAATAATTCTCCATTTTGAATACTTTGATATCAGCTCATCATTTTAGCCATTGTCTATCCACTGCAGGATGAAGATCTCTTCCGCATGTTTCCAACCAATTGGTTTTGCCAATTGGACCCACAATCAATCCATCTTGTTTTGGGTCTCTTTCGTGGATGCTTTCAAGTGGGATCCATTCTATGACTGCCTTCGTCCACCTGCCATCATTTCTTCTTGTTATGTGATCAGCTCATTTCCATTGAAAGTCTTTTACTCTCTTGATGATATTGTATACTTTCATATGTTTTCTAATCCATGTGCAGGTCTTTCTATCTTGTCTTGTGATGCTAAGCTAAGGTGACCAGACGTCCCGATTTCAGCAGGACGGTCACACTTTATAACAATTTGTCCCGTGTCCCGGGCCATTTTTAAAAAGTCCCGATTTTCTGGCTTCATGTTGAAAGCCCAGTGGATTTGCTTAAGAAATCCTAACCGGGGCAAGACAAAAGACACCCTGTCTAACCTCTCTCTCTGTCTCAGTACTTTCACTGAAGATATAATTAAAACGTTAAAGCAAGAAAACGGACACACACACCCTGTCCCTTTTACCTCATTTTATAAGAAAAAATGACCAAGTACCATAGAGCTCCAGGAAATAAGTGACTAGAGGGGCCGCCAGTGTTACTTCCTGGATTTTCTGGAGGGGAGGGGCACGGAGGTTGGAGGTTGGCTCGTGTGGAAGAAAAAATGGTGGCAAAGTTTCTTTGAAAAATATTTCCCTGACTAATTTCACCATTTTAATTTGATCAGTTTTTTGTATTAACATCTACATCATTCTGGATTGACTTGTGCCTGCTGGTAAGTGAGCTGGGTTTTTTTCTTTTATTTTTTTAATGTATTTTAAAATAATATTTTATTTATTGTGCATAGGATTTTTTAAAATAGCTTTATTCTGTGTGGATTCTTTTTTTAAATTGCCTTGGACTATTTAAAAAAGATTCTATCCAAAATACAAAATACCAACTGCAGTTATTCACTTAAGAACTGTGGCAAGAAAGGTGGTATAGTGACCAAAGTTACAATGGCATTGAAAAAAGTGACTGATGACCATTTTTCACACTTAGCGACCATTTTCACACTTAGCGACCGTTGCAGCATCCTCATGGTCACGTGATCAAAATGTTGATGTTTGGCAAGAGTTACAATTTATATTTGTAAATTGTAGTTATGTTGAAATAAAAAAAATTACAATACTATTTTTGCGTTATATGAAAATTTTT